>NC_054377.1:42324850-42387350 GCF_017654675.1 Xenopus laevis
TTTATCTCAACACACATTAAAAAAATGAGACAGTTAATTAATGTAATTATATTACTTTTCAAAGTTAAATCAGGTTAACATTATTTAGGCACTTCAGTTTTTTTTTTAGTCATTTCCTTTTTTTTTATTTTGTTAGTAAGCAACTATTTTCTGAGTATTTACTAATATTGACGATAAAGTTTGCATCTGATGCATTCTGAAGATAGAAAAAATATTTTAAACCCTGGCGTACTTTTATATGTTTTGGCCAATAGCATAAAAAGGCTACTGTCAGCTCAAGCCTTGGAAATATGTAATGAAAAGTAACAGGGGAAGTAGAAAAACAGGGGAGCAAAATAACAATCTATAAGAAAAACCATAACATAATGTTTTAACAAGCACATATTTAAGCTCAAATCTATTACTAAAGCTTTTTGGTTGTTTTTTTAGTATGCAAATGTGAGGACAATGTGCCCAGCAGTGGTTACATGCAAATACTTTTATTCCATAACATTAAAAGTATGACGTAACCGCTTACTAGCTAGTAGTTCAAGGACCCTCTAGTCCAACATTTGATCAGTTCTCTAGCAGCATATAACAAGGGTACCAAACTAATCACCTTGTTACAGTTTGAGGATAGCAAATAATTCACATCAGATCTAACTGGGCTTAAAGGTGGCCATAGACACAAAGATCCTATCGTACGAATCGAGGATTCATACAATTGTCGGAGAGTCCCGACATTTTTCGTCCAGGGGAGATTGGTCATTTGGTCGATCGGACATAGGGGCCATAGGGCCGAACGTTCAGATTACCCACCATATAGCCATGCCCGTTAGTGGCATATCAGGGGAATGATCGGCTCGTTTGCCGATGTCGCCAAACGAGCGGATCGTTGCGTCTATGGCCACCTTTACTTATGTATTAATTGCTATAAACATCCCTTCAAGACCTCCCTCAGTGGCTATGTGCTTTGCAAGCCTTGGCTTTGGAAAGGTTAAACAATATGACAGTTCATTTGTATAACTGTAACTTCACAGAGTTTCTTACACACAATAATTTGAGCCTTCACAGAAATAAATAAATGGAAGCTGAAAACCACTGTATTCACTTTTGTTGCTAGGACCAACCTCCAAAAGCCTTAAGCATTTTCTTTTATCAACTACCTACCGGTGATACCGAACAAGTTCATTAAGATCAGAATTGTTTCTTGACAACCCTATGAAAAAAATGTCAGTATTAATATTTTGCGAATCTAAGCACATTATAAGCAATTAAATGGGAACTTTTGTGAAAATTAAAATTTAATATAAGCTTCCTCATACTTTATATAAGTAAGACACTTTCTAAATACAATCAATTAAAATGTCTGCATTGTTTCTGAAATAATCAAGTTTATATTCACTATTCCTCTGTCTCTCAGCATCTGTTTCTTTTTATTCTGTCTTCATGCAGCAGTTGCATGTCAGATGAATGATCCAATATATCTTATAGGGGGGCTTCCTTTCATAGCAGATACAGTCTTAGAGTAAAATAACTGATTCCAGTACAAACAAAATAACTGCCTTTTGCACAAATTTTGCATGTAGAGAGACAGGATTTCTGGTGATTTTAATAGAGGGAGCTCTAATATATCTTCTAGGCAAGAGGAGCCCCCTATAAGATATATTGGACCATTCATCTGACATGCAACTGCTGCATGAAGACAGAATAAAAAGAAACAGATGCTGAGAGACAGAGGAATAGTGAATATAAACTTGATTATTTCAGAAACAATGCAGACATTTTAATTGATTGTATTTAGAAAGTGTCTTACTTATATAAAGTATGAGGAAGCTTATATTAAATTTTAATTTTAAACAGATTCTGAGAGAGGAATCAGATTCTGAGAGGAATCTCAGATAGACTTGATTATTTCAGAATCAATACAGAATTTTAATTGATTGTATTTAGAACGTTTCTTATTTCAGTATGCTGAAGCTAATATTACATTTTTATTTTTGCGATAGTTCCCCTTTAAAATAATAGCAAGCAAACTGAATCATGCAAAAACTTATGGAGAATCAAGCTATGTCCCTGTGGTTCTAGTGGTCGGGCACCACAGTACTGTAATGTATTTAGAAGCGTCTATAACCTTTACCATTTAAAGATTTTTTTTTTGTCACTCAAACTGTTTACTAATCCAGTTAATACTCAGAAGCTATGCGGAAGTGGAAACACGTTTTCTGCCACATTTTTAAACCTAATCTTTTCATTTCTTCTTATATGCCAAAATACATACACTAATCAAAAGCAATTAATCTTTTTCTGCTCAGATGTTGAAAATAATCTGCAGTGCTTAGTCACATCTGACAGATGATAGAGTGAGTAGATTTATTTCATGAGCTTTAAATATTTTATATAAATATAGAAGATACAGAACTAAAGGAAATAAAGACAAGTATAACGAGAAAAAACACAGCTCCTCCTCCTCTTCTCAAGAAATTCTCATCAAAGAAATGTGTTTATGAAAGTGAAGTAGACAACTCACAAGCCCTGAAGGGATGCAGCAAGTTTATTACATATCACATCATATGTACCTTATTTTTTCTGATGTCTCACTGCAAATAATTAATTTTTTAAGGAGCATGCAAAGTTCTAGGCATCCTTAATACAAAGTGACATCTCTGTGTCCTCCGAAACTGGCAAACCAAGAATTGTCAAGTCCAACATTTTTGGGGATTATTTACTGAAACTCAAATTTATCTCATATTTTTATTAAACCAAGCACGACCAAACTCCCTTTCAGGATTTTATCTTATTTATTAATAAAATAACTAGAAAAAGTAAGGTTGGGAAAAAAAAGATAAAATCAAGCGCAAACCCGAATTGTATGGATTTTTCAGATTTGACACCCGAATTTCTGGATTTCTTTGGGTTATTGCTGGAAAACCCCAAAATTTTTCGGGTTATTGGACAAAGCGTAGCTCATGATATCTTCAAATTGTAAAACTGACATCTCCCATTGACTCCAACATGACTTAGACAGGTTTGAGATTGCGTATTTTCAGATTTGGACATTTTGCAGCTTTGGGATATAATAAATCTCGAAAAATTTGAGGGTTTTTTTCCACAAAAAATGACTTTTTTGCCCAAAAAACCAGACCATGGTTTAGTTAATAACACCCCTACTGTCAAATGGCCCAATGATAAAATACAGAGAATCTGACATTTTTTAGTGTGCATGCAAATTTGAAAGAGAAAACCAAAACAAAGAAATCGACCACTTCATTCAGTGCTTGTGATTAAAGCTGATCATCTGTCTTTACCCCCCCCCCAGTACCTTTCTGGACTAGGAAAATGCAAGCTTTGCTGATTTGGATAAATTTAATGACCTGAAAAATACAGACATTTTCCCTATAAAAGTCACACTCCATTTAATTAGGCAGTTAAATACACGGAGCAATATTAACACTAGCTCAGGAAAATGTCATACCAGCAAAAAACAAAACAACATTTTTAAAACCATTAATTTTATGTAGCCTTGAATTTAAAAGGTGTTCTTCATTAATATTACTGCTTTATAGAATATAACCTGTAATCTATTTTAAAAAAAATTGAATAGTTTTCTCTTTTTTTCATTGATGAGACTGTTAACCGATAGGAGGAGCAATTCAGTTAAATATTTCTGTTCAGTGCCATGGGTGGTGCTACAGTACAGCCCTGGCACCAGCCTTCTTGCTAGTAGCCTTTTATTGAAAACCATCTACAGGTATGGGATCCATTATCTGGAAACCCGTTATCCAGAAGCTCTGAATTACGGAAAGGCCGTCTCCCATAGACTTAGTTTTAGCCAAATAAGCACATACAGTGCTGTTCTAACATCTGTACCCTGACGGTTTCAGAACACTTCACACATCCATTCATGCAACTCTCACAATTAACTAGCCAATTTCTCCCGTTTTGCTTCGCCGAAAAATTTGCCAATTTCCTGTTAAAGAAATCTCCCGCAAGAAAATCTGAAATTTTTACGAAAAAAACGTGAAAAAAGTCGTCGCTGGCGAATTTTCGGAGGTTAGTAAATTTGCCCTATAGTTTCACGTTTATATACCCAAGACAAAATGTTATCAACCTTTCTTCTCCTTCCTTTAAATGCCACAGAACACTTAGGGGCAGATTTATCAAAATACAAGAAAGGGAGTTTGTGGGTGAACTCAAAGGCTAAGTTAAAATGTGTTAAAATACAATGGAAGTACTAATGATTTGGCCAATTAATCAATGCACATTCCCTGGTCCCCTGTCTCAAAGGTAATTCAGTATATGTGCAAGTGCATGTGTTTACAAAAACAGGGTTTTTTTTTAGTTACAAAGTTATGATCATAAAGTTGATAAGCCACCATACCATGTCAAGGTAAACCCTGTACAGTGGTCCCTAACTGGTTTAACTCCAGTTATAGTATAAAAAGGCTTGTACCTCTGCATACTAGCATTGCTAATAAGTCTCCAGAACCTTGGTTTCAGTCTGAGGGCTAGATCCTCCCCCGCCACTAGCATTTGCGGCTTTTAAGAGAGAGATTGCCTAAACCAACCCCGATTTTTCATTTTAAAAGCATTGGACCACCATTAGTTTAAAGGGGTGGGTATGGGGATGCTACAAACCACATGAAGCTTAGCCTGCAGTTTCTGGCTACATTTCAAAATACAAAAAGGGGGGGTTGTATTTAACCCCAAAAATTCAAATTTTCAGTCAAAACTTGAATTTTAGGTTAAAAAAAACTCAAAATGTTCAGGTTTTTGTAGAAATACTCAAATTTTTAAAGATTTATTATACCCCGAAGCTGGAAATATCTCAAATCTGAAAATACTCCAGCTAAAACTTGTCACGGTCATGTAGAATTCAATGGCATAGGTCCCTTGAACCATTTGAATTTTCTGTTGTTCACCTCGAATTAACTGATTCGAGTTTTTTCCATTCGAGTTTTTCTTAAATCAGAAATTATTTGAGTTGTGAGTTCATTCCAGGTATAAAAAACCTCACAAAGCTCTAAAATTCAACCTTTTATAAATAACCCCCTTAACCTATGCTGCTGTTAAAATTTATCACTTGGGGTACGTCATCCAAAATAATCATTTTGGAGTAATTGTATAACCATCTTAATGGTGACTAGTTATAATGTTTAAATATCAGTGTCAAATACTGTAATAGAATGACACAAAACAAGATGTATATCACATTATTAAAGATTATAAAATGACATTAAAATATAATGCTACTTACTCAGCTTGGCTCTTAGAGAAACTGCAGCATTTAGAGGTTAATAATCTAATATGATGTTCTCTACTCCACATGACCGACCTGTGAATTCTAATAAAATATGAACATTGTATTTTCATTACTTGGACTGCATGACTGTTTTGCATCATTATGTTAGTGTAACTAATTTGCCTTGGAATCATTGTAGATTATTAATGCTTTTCAGTCTGTCCCAGAAAGATGCTGTATTACATTAAAAAAGTAAAAAAAAATTGGTTTGCTGCAAATATTTAGTAACTACCTTATATTGTAGCAGGTTGTTTTATTAAAACTGACAATATATTTATGTGTTTTAAAGTTTTATTTGTTTCTAAATGTGTAATTTTGTTTTAATGCATCTGTTACAAAATTGTATTATGCTTTTGTGCGTACTGCTGATGATCTTGTTACGGTTTTATACAATATGTTACATCTAAAATAACTCATGCAGAAACAGACCCTAGCAGAAGACATTTGTAAAATGATGAAATACTCCTAGAGTTTGCAAACGTGGTCTACAATGAATTGTGCTCCCTTTCCAAATTTAATATTGCAATGGATTCTGTTACATTGCCATGAAAATGCTACTTTTAGCTGCAAGAACCCCCACATTACTATAACAAAAGAACATTCTTTAAGTTATTTTATTGTTATAAATAATCTGAAAATACGAATAACAGGAAGCAACCAAAAGGGAAAATTTCTTGGATATCTGCTAGTTACCAGTTGAAGATATACTGTTAGATTATAACATCTATCTTATTAAAATATTACTGCAGCATAATTACATATTTTTCAAACTCTTATTAGTGAGTTATTAATGTAGAGGCAAACTATTAAGTAATTGATTAGATGAAATTTAAGTTATTAAATAGAAGAGTGGAATATGGATGAAGGTTTCACAGATAAACTACTGCTACCATTACCCATCTGAAATGGAGCAGTAAGATGTTAAGACAGCAGGGATGCTTACCTATATACAGTATATATACACATTGAAGTTTTACATATTCTTGTCTTACACTATAAACCCTATATTTTAAAAACTATTAAAATTTGAAGTAACAAATCGAGTGACGGGAAACAAGGAATATATGTCTGTTCTTTATTGTGTTGCTATAAAACTATATAGTGTACAGTAGCTGAATAATTATGAGCCATAAGACCTTAAGTACTCTTTCTCAATTTTTTTCCATCCAGCAATTATATCAATAAATGATCTTGCATCTACACCACAAATAACTGTATATAATCTATAATTTAACAAGGTGTTTATATGAAAATAATTGCCTTAGCAATAAATACAGCACCAGCTGGAAATTTAATACATTGTTTTCTGTTTGATCACAAGGGTTAGTGCCCCCTACGCTGTTGTCTCTTTTAATAGGGTAGCTCAATCCAGTGAAAAAGATATTTTCAATTCCTCTAGGTATATCGTCTTGAATATGCTCAAATGCTTATTGAATGCAACGGTGAACCTCATTGCTGACAAAAATACTAAACCCTAGCTAAGCAATTTTTTTGTTTTATATTTTTAAGTCTATTTAGTGGGGGAAAAAGTAAAGTGAAAATACCCATACAAATCGAGGGCACTTTTTATTAAAACTGTGCTGTATTCACACATAGATATGAAGCTCTATCAAGAAATAGCTTTTGGCTGGGGAGGCAGATTCAGTAGAGGACACCGTGTCTGGGTTCACTTGTTAGTTTGTGGCTGATATTACACTTGAGTACAGCACGGCAGCTTCCTTACATTACAATCATTGTACAAAATATGATGAACAAATGTTATCTCTCAATTTGAGCAATGAATGCCAATTAACAGGGCAAAAATGTCCTATAAACAACTTAACCTATGCCCTATTTTACTAAATTTGTTTTTATTCCAGTGATATGGCAGTCCACCAGTATTTTGGAAGTAACCGTGAACTCTTTGCCTGATACTATATGCTGTACATTTTATATCAATATACCAAGTCTGCCTCAGTGAGGTAGGTTATGTACCAGTGGGTCATAAACAAGCAACTGCCCCTCCCTTAGCCTTGAATGTTTCTTCCTCCATTATATAAGATTGTCTTTATGAACCTCATTAAAAGTATTGCGGCACCCTGGGGTATAATTAAACCTTAACAGGTATAATATACTGTTGCTCCTTTTTTATTTCAAGAAGCAAATTATTATTATTATTATTATTATTAATAAGAGATATCCTAAAAAATAAATAACATTTGATGAAAGCTTTATTCTGCCTTTTTATTACTGAGTTAGAAGCTATACCTCTCATCAACATGAAGGAATTTGTTTAACTAATTTCAGTGCTGAATATGCTTATAGTGGTCAACCATATGTAAATTTATTTGGCCAGCTTGGCTTATTTCAACCATACTAATAACTGTTCATGTACATCCATCTCAGAGCACTGTATGATCACGTTGTATTATGTTGTATTATGTGATTTCATCTTTGAGAAGGGCCGCATTTTTTTTTTCCGATTCTCTCATTGAAACAATAAATAATAAACAAGTAAATTGATATTCCTTGACCAATATTGCAAACAATTTAGGCATTTGATCTCCTAGAGAAACAGCTGTATCTACCTGTGCATGGCCAACTTAGTATCTCAAAGGCTGCACTTGCTCACAGATCCTAGCTACAGTGCCCACAGTGATGTCTTACCTATCAAGAACAACTTGAACTGCTGCCAAAGTTATTCCACTTTTCCAAAATGCCTGTTTGGCTTTAGCCTAATTGCATGGATTCCAAGTGCAATTATTCCAAGTGCAATTTAATATAAAATGCTTAAACTTATTTGTAAAAAATGTGATCAAAAGTAAAGCTCCATAAATGTCACATGATGAAAACCTATTGTACATGGACAGCCATAGCTATACAGACTGAACTAGGATTGCAGTAACCAACAGTTTTAAGACCCTGCTGTCTTGTTGAAAGAGACATTTAATGCATTTGTAAGGCTGATTCTTTGTTAATTAGTAACACAACAGGGACAGCAGGGTTTATGCAAAATGCTGACTTTATGATCTATGATATGAGTAAAGTACTTGCTCCATGAGCATAGTACAATCCATAAAAAGTGTGGAATTCAAAAATAGTAAATGTTTTTTGGAGGGGATATTGTTTTATAGGTATTTCAAGATATCTGTAAATCTGTGTAGCAATGGTAATGGGAAGCATTTTATTGCTTTCATTGAGCTATTTCATGAGACCTTTGTAGATATGGAGATATTACGCTTTGTTCAGACTTCAGCAACATGGTTTTCTGTTTACCTACTGCAAAATCATATTTCATAAATTTGTTTTTTTTGCCACTTTCTGGCCTCTATTGGTTTTTGTAAATTCTCCATTTCTGATTTGTCTGTGGAAACACATACATCTTTTACAAATCTTTTCTTCCCTGTTTTATCTCCTCAAAACTACCTTTGTTTAAAAAAACTTTGACTGTACAAGGTCTGCCTTTGCATTTACTCATTCATCATAGTAAAACATGCTGGCATTACAGTCTCCTGTTGATGCATTTGTGAAAACCTGAGGGTCAGTTTGATGAAATCTTAGCTCAGTGTGGTGGATTTTGCAAATCTACCTTTTGCAAATAGTTTGCAGTATCATGTTGTGGTTACTCTTATCAGGAATAAAAACAGAAAGGTTTTCTTCCCTGCCCCAGGAGAAGAAATTGGTTTAGATGTGTGCTCTATTTATTCATAAATATAAATTGGTTAATGTGCCAGAAGTCCAATTATTTCACTGCATTAATTGATTTTCTTTCTTGTTTTCTATTTAAACTATTTTCTGTATACTTTTGATTGCCCTCTCTGTCTAAATGTACTGTATGCCACAATCCTCTCTAACCATATTTCCCCCCTCTTCTCATATCCTGTATCACTTCCTTTACCACGGTTACCTGTACTCCAACCATCTCCTGTGCCTTCAGCCATGTATACATGGGAAATTCAAAATTTGATACATTTAATAGTAATAATACAAACTTTATACAAAATAAAAAGTTTGTGACTTCAAATATTTTGTCACACACATGGGGGAAATTCACTGAAGGGCAAAGTGGCTAACGCTGGCCGTCATTTCGGCACTTCATCGATTTTACTACTGGCGTAATTTCGGTGGCGTAATATCACCAAGGAGATAGACTGTGGCGCAACTTTGCACTCTAACGGCAGGCAAATTTTCGGTCTCCAGACTTGCCTTTGACCAGGCGAAGTGCAATAGAGTAGATAGGAGTGTCTTTTCCTTTTTACAGGGTGATAGGCTGAATAAGATTGAAATTTTTTTTTGTGATACTCTCCTTCCCCCCTGATTACATATGGCACCTAAACTAAACCATGGGCACATGAGTAGGGCAATATAACACCTCTATATAATTTTATTAAGGTTCCCTGGCCTTGTGTATTGTAATGTATTTGCTGAAGCATATACGGCCATTGAACTTTAACTGCACGCCGTATGCAAATTAGCCAACGCTAGCGTAACGTAGAACTGCTGAGCGTATTTTTTCTGGCACAACTTCGCCAGCATTCGGTACCCTGTGCGCAACTTCGGATCTTAATGAATTAGCGTTGTCCAGGCGAATTTACCCCTGGCGAAGTGTTGCGATGTGCATGAAGCCAACGGTGTGTAGAATATTCCAAATAATGGCATAGAGCCTAATGGTGCTATTTCCTATTGTCCCAATGCTATTGGGTCTCTTTACAAGTGCTCATGGCTCCTCTTAAGCACTTGTTACTCTACTTTACTAACCAGTTTTACCATGTTTGCTGATAGCAAGTGGGTTATAAGATCTAGCTATGTGTCTTGAATTTTGGAATCCAGAAATAGACATTGTTTAATCTAATTTTCTTTTACCTGTGCTGATAACCCAACCAACACTGCTTAAGAAAACAAAGCAACATTTTATAATTGGTAGCTTTGAGATTTTTGGAACGACATTCTGCAGAGTAAATACATGTTTAAAAATGTATTTTTAAAAAAAGACCGTAGGAGGGTAAGAAAATGGAAACATTGTTTAATGGATTTACATATTGTATGACTCACACATATGATAGACTTCATTATGCAAGGAAATGGGTATTTAATTGGGTACGTACTGCTTGTTGCATGAGGAGGAAAGATATTTGACCTGGGAATAATATTTGCTCACAATAAATGATCTCTGCTAGAAAATAACACATTTAATAAATATTTAGGAAGATTTGTGTGGCCATAATGCTGGGCATTGAATGCGTGTAGAAGAAGTACAGTTATATTAAACTTCAAACACTGCTACAAAGACCTAAAAAGCATGCAGTCTATTATGGAATAAGACATCTGGAATCTACAATTAACATGTCTCCTTACATAACGCACAGGGGGTTACCATGAGTCAATTTGCAAAAAAAAAAACTTTGTGATACAAATTGCAAACATGTGGTATTAAGCCTCAAGTCATTTCAACAGATCCCACATTTCTTAGCAATTTGTTCTTTGAGAATAGGTTTTCAGCAACTTGCCACAAAACAACTTGTAATTTAAAGCAAATTAATCAATTCTGAACAGAATATTTACTTTTTCTGGCAATCTGCTCATTATCAGTTGTCAAAAGTGTGTGAATATTGATGGGTTTCAAAGTATCATTGTGGCTTACCAAGGTCTTAACTAACTGTTTGATTTTATAACTGCTATGGTAAATGTATTTGCTATGGATATGTAAAGGTTAATTTACTAATGCACGGAAATTGCATTAATCCAAATGCTACTTACAAAGGATTTTGCTTTATTATACCCTCTGTACTTTTACCTTGTGCCAAGTTGCATCCCCTGCACTGACTTAAGGTGAAAAGAGCATGGATAAAAGGAGTCTTGGCATTAACACCTACTTTGAGGAAAGAGTACTTTATAGGTCTTTACAAGTCATCCTTTTTGTGTTGCACCTACCCACATAACCTTCTTGTGTCTAATGTATTGTTTACTAACTTGATTTCCAACACTGTGAGCATTGTCCTGCTGTTAATGATGACACCAAAACCACAATATGTTTGCACAATTTACCAATGCAAACTCATCGCATTGTCAATTGCCTTACTTCGTTAATAAATATATATCGAGATCAGCAACAGGATCTCGTATGTTTCCCCCAACATACTTTTCAAGGATGTAAGACTATAAGTTAGTTAGTAAGAAGACAGTGTTTTCCCTCAGCAGTGCTGCTAGTTTGGAGGATAGTGGTAGCTGTAGTTTAGGAACAGCTGAGGATTAAGTTGTTTTTATTTTATAAAGTGCTGCATAAACACTTTAAACACAATATCAATTAGCCATGTGTGTCTTAACTGTCTATTTAACACAGGATTATGCAGTGGGATAATAATGTATCCAGATTTTAGTTAAATATATACACGCTCTCATTTCCTTGTCAATGGACTTTTGTATTCTCACGAGCCACGTTTCTTTTGACTGTACAGAGCTTAGCACACTGCACCTCAAGTCTACAATGCCCTAAAGGTATTCTTGCCAAACATATGGGGAATAGCACTGGCTTCATTTTAGCCACTATTTGTTTACACAGTTCTTTAATGATCATGTTACACAGTAGTTAATTGAAATGCAGTCTTTATTGGGTAAGTACAGGGTGGAATGTGTGCTCAGCCAGAATGAATAACGAATTGTAAATGACAAGTTTGGGAGCTTAGGCTTGCTTAAAAAGGATACTAGTTAAAACATATTCTATACATGTAAAAACAAATATACATTGTAATTTATACAGAAAGCAAAACAGTTCATAAACAGATGGCTTGTACATGCAAGAATTGTAAAAACTAAGGGATATGATGGGAGGTACTGTACTATGTTTATAACAACAGCATAATGTAAAATGTTTACATTAAAAAGAAAAGCTTCTAAATTATTGTATATAACTGAATAATAAATAAAAAATCTGGATACTGCCAGATGGGCCTAGTTTTCTCAGGGAAGTGGCTAATGAGCTTGTCTGTGCTGTGGCCCCATTTGATTGGGCCAGTAAAAAAAATGTCCTGAAAGTGCTTGTTCAAACATTTGTCAGATAATTCTTACTTGAAAACTCAGCAGTGCATGTTTTCCAGTGAAAATGTGACAACCATTTGATAAAGTGTTTTTATATAGTGAATAGTGATGGGCGAATAAATTCGCCAGGCGTGAATTCCGCGTTGAATAGTTGCGTGTCAGTTATTCGGACGCCCATTGACTTTAATGCATTTGGCCATAATAGGCGTGCATATATTAATTGTCGCAGGCATTGAAATTGAAGCACATCAAAATCATTTTGATGCCTATGCACTTCGTGACATTTTAAAAATTTCACAAATTTAGCAAATTTTCTGAAACGGGACAAATTCCCCCATCGCTAATAGTGAACTGATGGCTGATTTAAGGTGTTGTGGCTCAGTGTCTTTGGGTTATTAAAAAAATGGAGGGATAAGCACTATATGCTATTGCCCTTATTTTTGCAATTGTCACCTATTCAGTTAACTACTATACAATCAAGTGTCAGGTTTTTTTGTTTAAAAATTAAGATATCTTTTAATTATTGCATATAAAATATAATAATGTCTAAAGCTATTTTGTTAAATGGATTGTTCAGTTTTAAATCAACGTTTAGTACAATGAAGAATGTAGTATTTAAAAAAATTTGTAATCGTTTTTTTTTATTTATGTGATTTTTGAGTTTAGCTTTTCGTTCAACAGCTCTCTAGTTTGGAATTTCAGAAGCTAGGGTTCAAACTTCTTTAGTAGACAATCCATGGTGTGAGACTGGAATATGAATAGTAGAAGCCTGAATATAATTTAAGTAATAAAATAAAACAGTAACACTGCAGCCTTACAGAGCAAGAGTTTTTTTGGTTTCCCGTGTCAGACCCCCCCATTTGGAAGCTAGAAATGTTAGAAGAATAAGGCAAATAACTAAAAAACAAGGAAGACTAATTGAGAGGTTGCTAGGAATTGCTTATTATTATTATTGGGTTAAAATGTGTTTTACATAAACTGTAAAATGAGCATATATTAGCAGTCGGACATTAGGGTTTGTTTACCATTGGGGGATCAGGCAAAGGTGCAAACTGCATAACACTTATTCCCCCACAGAAGTCATACCTACTGTCAGGCCCAAATCTTTGCAATCCTGATATGAACTAGGAAGATGTATTTATAAAGCACTGGCCATATTCATATTTTTACTTTTTCTGACCTACACACACTGTGTTTAAAATGTGTGCACAAAATAAATTTTTGCACACATAGCTGAAAAGGAATTAGAGGCAACATTGATGGAGGTATTTGTGAACATCATCATTAAACTATAAGGTTGTATAAAGTTAAATATATTTATTAAATTTGGGCATAAAAGATCTGATTCACTGATTTATAAAGATGCATTGTTAATGCCGATATGGATAGCATCTAAGTTGAGTAGGTACAGTAAATTCTATAGAAACTGCTTTCGTAAAATAGTTTAGAAAATTAGCAATTAACTACAAGGATTTTTACACAAGTTAACTACACATGAGCAGCTTCTTAGATTACAAGTATAACAGTATAAAAGTCAGCGGTGAAAATTGTATTTCTCCATTTTTTTAAACCACATTATAAATATGCTGCTATGTGTGTAGTTAATACGGTGCAAGTATTTATAGTAATTACTAATAAAAATATTTGTATTATGCTACATTTATCATGCATATGTAAAATTTAGATAAAGCATTATTAAAAATGCTCTCTGTATGATAAAAAGCTGGGAAGAATAATTACTGAAGCACTGGAAAGAAACTAATAAGACTTCATTAATTCTGAGACTTTAAAACTAGGGAATTATTCTGGGTTGGATAATACATTATTAAAATTCACTGTGCAATATTGCATTATTGAATTGTTAGTTCTACATAAAAGAGGCTGAATGGAAATTGTTTGAATAAGATGGTAAATTTGCAAACTACAATGTAAGAGTATGACCTTGAATGCTTGAGATTGACATTGGCGTGTTTGTGATTTAAATGGAAGCTTATAATGTGGAAACCAAATGCATGAGAGAAATGTATTTTAGAGCAACAGAATGTTCAGAATGTAAAATGTTTGATGTTGAAAATGTAACCCAGTTACACAAAAACACATACAAACACGTACATTTTACTACCTGTAGCTAGTGTCACTACTGTTGTTTGTAACAGCAGATAGTGTGAATTGCTTGTCTTTGTAATGACATTAAGACTGCAGCTACAGTTGTGGTCATGCAAAAATCAATGTGGTTGTTGCATTCATTGGCACCATTTTTACGAGTACTTGTGCTTAAAGGGATACTGTCATGGGAAAAAAAATTTTTTTCAAAATGAATCAGTTAATAGTGCTGCTCCAGCAGAATTCTGCACTGAAATCCATTTCTCAAAAGAGCAAACAGATTTTTTTATATTCAATTTTGAAATCTGACATGGGGCTAGACATTTTGTCAATTTCCCAGCTGCCCCATGTCATGTGACTTGTGCTCTGATAAACTTCAATCACTCTTTACTGCTGTACTGCAAGTTGGAGTGATTATCACCCCCTCCCTTTTCCCCCCAGCAGCCAAACAAAAGAACAATGGGAAGGTAACCAGATAACAGCTCCCTAACACAAGATAACAGCTGCCTGGTAGATCTAAGAACAACACTCAATCATAAAAACCCATGTCCCACTGAGACTCCTTCAGTTACATTGAGAAGGAGAAACAGCAGCCTGCCAAAAAGCATTACTCTCCTGAAGTGCAGGCACAAGTCACATGACATGGGGCAGCTGGGAAATTGACAAAATGTCTAGCCCCGTGTCAGATTTCAAAATTGAATATAAAAAAATCTGTTTGCTCTTTTGAGAAATGGATTTCAGTGCAGAACTCTGCTGGAGCAGCACTATTAACTGATTCATTTTGAAAAAATTTTTTTTTCCCATGACAGTATCCCTTTAAATACGCTCTCATCACCTGCTCGTATTTGTATGAAGCGCCATTGTGCATCACTAGTCTGTGTACGTCCACAATTACACTGGAATAAAACATATGTATTACAGTATATTAGTAATAATGGTACTAAAGCAAAGTGCTTGTAAAACCTTTGCTCATATTATGGTGAATATTACAAGTGTTTTTTTCACTGTAATTCCCTCAGTGCCATAGAATTAAACATGAAAAAAAGACTATGATGGTGCTATTTATCAAAGGTCGAGTTTGTGAGGTTTTTTCTACCTTGAATAAACTCACAACTGAAATGTTTGCTTATTTATGAAGCTTTCGAGTGAAAACCACCATTAAAAAAAACCCAGAAATAATGAAGGCAAAAAAATCTTTAAATGGTTCAAGGGACCTATGCCATTGACTTCTACATGTCCTCGACAGGTTTTAGCTGGAGTATTTTCAGATTTGGGCTTTAAGCAGCTTCAGAGTATAGTAAATCTTGAAAATTTTGAGTTTTTAGAGAAACTACCTTCGGGAATTTTTTTTTCCAGGAAAAACACAACTCCTATTTTAAAAAATAACCCCCCCCCAAGTGTTGGGTTTGTTTTATCTGTTGAAAGGTAACATTACATAACATTTTGAGGACATTATGCAAAGATAGCATAGGTCACTCCTTTAGATTTAGAGAAACAGATATTGCAACACAACTTATAATTCACTGTGAGGTTGGTGAAGCTAGTAAATGTACTGCTGGTGATGCCAGATATATGTCTTTAAGATGGGCTTGAATGTTTTGATAAGCAGGCATAATATCTAGGACTACAGTGTACTACAGTGTACTGAATAGCTACTTCGTATTGATGCTTTATAGAACTAATTTATTATAACCACCATTACACTGAAACAAAACTCCACAGTGGCTAAAATATCCTTCATAATTCACAGACTACATACATCTGTTAAAAACATGACTGATAGTTAGATTCATGTCTAGTACTTATTTGTTATGGAAGCCTGTGTTGGGCATGTTGTACGTTTACAACTTATTCTAATTGTGATAATATCAAAGCTGTAACCTTAGCCTCAGCATGATTGTTTAATCAATACTTAGGCTGGTATTGTAGTGCTAATGAAAAGATCACGGATGCATTTGAAAAACCTGAATATTACTGCTGAATTGTATTTAATAGCTAAAAATGTATATACTTCATGATTCAGTATTGAGATTAATAGTTAATGAGTTGTTTACACAAATATGCAAATCAATACAACTGCCCCATCTACAAATGCTTATTGCGATTGCAATGGAAAAGAAACAAGTCTAATTTAATTTGAACACCGCATAGCCTTTGATTGGCTTTTTGAATTTTTGGTATTTCCCTGACTACCAGGCACCTCAAATATTAGCACCTATTGACATCTAATGTAGTAGGAAACAACATGTTGCTCATGAGCCACTGGTTACAGAGCATTGTAAAGCCAACAGTGGATCCCAGTGTTAAGGTGGCCATACACGGATAGATCCGCTCGTTTGGCGATGTCGCCAAACGAGCGGATCTCCCTCCGATATGCCCACCTTGAGGTGGGCAATATCGGGCTGATCCGATCGTGGGCCCTAGGGCCCAACGATCGGATCCTAGCGTTCGCCAAACGGGCGGTCGGATCGCGGGACCGCATCAACTAACAGATGCGGCCGCGATCCGACGGGATTTTTAATCCCATCCGATCGAGATCTGGCCGACTTTCGGCCAGATCTCGATCGGGGAAGCCCGTCGGGGGCCCCCATACACAGGCCAATAAGCTGCCGACACGGTCTGTCGGCAGCTTTTATCGGCCCGTGTATGGCCACCTTTAGCCACTCATAGTAAATAGATTCTTTAATCTCTCTTAATGTCTAAATGCTTATTTGTGCTGGCAGCTTTAACACTTTGATTGGTCTATAGCATTGCAAACTGTTTGTTGTTGCACCTTTTTAGGCCAATGTCTGTGAAGTGTTTTACTTCATTATATACTGTTTCCTTGTATGATTTCTGTGGTCTTCAAATTAAACTTTTACAGCATGCCACCTAGAGAACACACTGTTCAAAAAATACAAATGTTCATAAAAGAGATTTGCTGAGTGTTCAAAAAATGTTCAAAAGATATTTAAGGATGCCCTAGTTATGCCAATCAGGGGTTAATATGTTCACAAGAGTCAATTCTGGTAGCTGGGTCAAGCTTCTCTGTAATGAAGATGAATGAAGAAAATTGCTCAACAAGAGTCACGTGCCCAGGTTTTTGAAAGCGTGATAGAATTCCACAGCTTCATTTATCAGTGTCATATCTTGAATAAAAGTAAGCAAGTTTCTTTATCATTCTGCCTAGATGAATGGGCTAATGTTAATATGTGTTTCCCAGAATATTTATTTGATGTGTTTTATATGGGTAAGACAGCAGTAAAAAGAAAAATGTATGTGGGTTAAAAAAAAGATTAATATCCTCACATATGTAATATACTAACTGTATAGAAAATGTAGTTTGTTTAGAAGGTTTTTTTTTTTTCATCTTAAATTTTAATCTATGATTACAGGATAGATAACTGAAAGTTTTCCTATTGTTTATTTTTAATTGTGCTTACATTACAGTGTTCTGATTTTATAGACAAATCACAGTTTGTGTTTCAAATACAAAATATAATTGTATGCAAAGACGTCACTCAGCCCAATGTTCAATGTTCAATTAAAACTGATATTGAAGAATTGTCTATAAACAAGTATATTTTGAATACGGTAGCATAATGAATAGCATGTATGCTCTTTCCATGTTTGTGTGGTTTCCTTAAGGTACTCCCCAGAGGAACTGAAAGTACAATGTGGAATATAGTGCTCGATATACTTGAAGAATTATTCATATGTAAGGTTTCCATTTATTAAACCAGCCTCTTGTGGGTGGTAGGAAATTGCTTATTGTCCTTCATTTAGTGAGTATGATCAGGTCCAGAACTATGGGTAGGCAGAAGAGGCACATGCTTAGGGTGCAATGATGGGAGGGCATTTGATTTGGCATGTAACGCTTTTCACCTACCCCCTTGTCCAGGACCTTCTCCCCACACCACCCGCATGTCCCTTACCTGCCTTCACCATCTTAAGCATGGTCACATGCACACACTGTTCACTGGGGGGCAAGGAGGCTGGTCCATTCTGAGACACAATTAGAAAAGTTTTAACTCTCTAGGGCCCCACAGAAAAGCTATAACATCCACAAAATGTTTATTTCTGAAAAAAACAGGAGAAATGGTGCTTGGCACGGTATGTACAAAACATAACAAGGGCTGTTTGTGCATATCTGGATTAAGCTCCTTTAAATCTACAGACAATTAAAAAGTATTAGGTGTTAACTGAAGAATGGATGGGTAATGCTGATGCATCATGATTCTGAGGGCCCTTATGACCTTTTTAAAGCAATATTAAATGACCTAGTGCAATCACCCGTATGTCGTCCTCACCCTTACCAGAAGTATTCACACATTTATCAGTAAACCATACAGTGGGAGGTTCCAAGAAGATATAAAGGGACAGATTCAGAAAAAGTTATCTCATTACAGAAAGCAGACCTGATGCGTGTTTTCTGAATCTATACTTCATTATTATTGCACCTACATCTGCATCACATTAGAAATGTGACACCTGTATAGGGATGAGCAAAATTTTAGTTTTGCCACAAACTATACTGGGTGAAAAAAATGTGTTGCGCTTCCGAAATTTGTCATGCAAATTGTCACGCAATTTGCCACGTGTAAAAAAACTTTTCTTGTCCATAGACTTAAATGCATTTGGGTGAATTTGTCAAAGCAAAACTGTTGAGATTTGCTCACCACTATGAGGCCATACATCTAGAACAATTTTTGAAATACTTTTTTTAATGCCATTTTTCAAATAGAACCCACAGTACTCCACTCAGAGCCATAATAGTCTAATTTCATTATATTTTCAAGGAGGGCAGTAACAGATAATACCTTTTACAGAATCTAAAGATGATACAGATTTAGCTTCCATAACACTCCTTAAATCCTTAATCTAATGCCCCAAATCTAAGGCTCCAATAGGTATACTTAAATTCCTTTTTTATTTAGTGGGCCTTGTCCTGTTGAGGGTCACTTTTTAATACACCGTAATCTGTAGATAACCAAAGATGTACTTAAATCCACACATCCCCTGGATTTGACTAGATAAAACGTCTCAAGACTAAAGCCCTGATAAATACAAATATAAAAACAAATATAGAGTTTACACCTATAATTCACACGTCATCATCAACATGTGCTCTAAAATTGGCTTTATTTTTATATCAGCTAAACTGATAAATCCATCAATTTTCAACCAACAAAGGAAATGTTTCTCACCGTCACCAAAGTGTTGATGGCTATGCCTTAAATTCGTATTTCTTTCAAGCAAAAGAAGCAATTGCTAAGCATTCCATTATGGGGCAATGACATGTGGCATTTTGTCTCGGCAACAAAACAGCCAATTTCAGCACCCACTATGGCAATATTGCAATGACAATACATGGGTGACCTGTGTGTCGTTTCCCTAATACTTTCAAAGAAATTGATCATCCGGATATATGAGCATTATGACTAAACATTAAACAAGGACTTGTTTCCTTTTCGTGTTTTAATGGCATCTCTATGTACTTTGTTATAATCCATACATCAAGTCTCAGGTGCTTAGGAGATATACTTTTGATCCCACCATGTTGTCTTCCACTATTTCATGAAAAGCAGATGTTGCAGTAAGTGCAAGACAACCATCACAGCCATATGTTTTTATAATTTAAATTAATTTGGTACAGTCATACTGTTAATCTAAAGCAACTTGTTGATTGGCATTTTGCAGACATATTTTTGGAAGGCTCCCAATGCCATTTTCTGTAGTTTTTTGGCAGTTGCAAAGAGCAACATTTTCACAAATTGGAATCTTGCACTGTTCTGGGAATGAAGCCAAGATTTAAATTGGACAATAACCTCTGCTCTGTATATAACTTCTATTCTACAGCTGTGGGGAGAGCGATTTGTTTAATGCAGTTAGCCTAGTAGCATATTAAAGACTGATATATGAGTCACTCCTTGGCAACGTGTGTTTCTTAGATTTATATAGATTGAACAACTGGTTTGCAGTGTATTCGGCCACTGTTGTGCAAACAATAACAATTAACCGATCAGGAAAAAGCCTTGGTTTTTCAGTTTTTCTTGTGCCTGTAATGATTGAAGAGAATCTCAGGATACTTGTAGTGTTTTGGAAGCGGTACATTTTATGACTTCTTCTTTTTTTATTATGACTGTAAAATTTTATAGCTGCTTTTTCATGTTTCTCATACCATGTTTTTTCCAAAAAAATAAACGGTCCTCCTAAAATAGAAATAGAAGCAGATTAAGGTTCAGTCACTTACTGTATAGCAGGAACTTGGTCAAAAGTGCAAAAATATCTATCTATCTGCAAAGTTATTAATCATAAAACACTATGTAGCAGATTTCTTAAAATTCAAACCAGAGAATCCTGGCAGTTTGCTTTTATCATAATTATTAATGCTTTCCAGACTGGTAGTTAAAGGAAAACTATACCCCTCAAACAATGTAGGTCTCTATAAAAAAGTATTGCATAAAACAGCTTCATGTAAATAACTCATTTTCATAATAATACACTTTTTTAAGTAGTATGTGCCCTTGGAAAATCATAAATAGAAAATTGCCATTTTAAAAAATAAGGAAAGCCCCCTGGGATCATATGATTCACAGTGCACACAAACATACCAAACAAACTATACATGTTAGGTCACATGAGCCAATTAACAGACAGAGTTCTGTCTTTTGCTTCCTCACTTCTTCCTGTTAAGGTGGCCATACACGGGCCGATAAAAGCTGCCGACAGACCAAGTCGGCAGCTTATTGGCCCGTGTATGGGGGCCCCCGACGGGCTTCCCCGATCGAGATCTGGCCGAAAGTCGGCCAGATCTCGATCGGATGGGGTTAAAAATCCCGTCGGATCGCGGCCGCATCTGTTCGTTGATGCGGTCCCGCGATCCGACCGCCCGTTTGGCGAACGCTAGGATCCGATCGTTGGGCCCTAGGGCCCACGATCGGATCAGCCCGATATTGCCCACCTCAAGGTGGGCATATCGGAGGGAGATCCGCTCGTTTGGCGACATCGCCAAACGAGCGGATCTATCCGTGTATGGCCACCTTTAGAGTTGTAGTATTTCTGGTCAGGTGATCTCTGAGGCAGCACACAGACCATCACGAAATAGTGGTTCAAGGCAAGAGATGTAAAAGGGCAATATTTACTTAAATATATATTCCAGTTTAATAAGATTCTTTAATATGCCACTTAATTTGATATAAACTATCTGTTGCTCAAGTTTTCATTTTGGGGGTATAGTTTTCCTTTAAGTATTTTATGCAGTTGTCTTATTTATCAAAGCTTTTTGCTTTTTTTTAAAAAAAATGTGGATGTTCATCACTCACCTGTGTAGCCATTAAAGGATTCAGCATCAAAGTGCCTGGAATCTACTGTATTCATTGCCCTTAGACAAGATCAGGCAGGCTTTATCAGGTCTGGTGATGTCAAGATCTGCCCATCCTTGACATATATTTACACAGTTCTGCACCCATTGAATTTACCACATAGTTGATCCATGAAGAAGTTTGACACGCAGAAGTATATTTTCAATATAAATGACTAAAAGGTGATAATTTCCAAAATTTTAACGTGGGCAGAGAGAGCAGATATATTTTGTCACTCAAATTATATATATATATATATATATATATATATATATATATATATATATATATATATTTATTATACAAACATCCAACTTCAAATTTTCTATATAGAAATAAATCTTTATTTGGACTTCCTACTAGTTTAATTATATTTGTCTGAAATGTATCCAACTGCACAAATAATGTCAGTGCATATTTTACAGAATTACAGGTCATTGCATTGCTTAAATTATCTCATTTAGGGTAATATCTACACACACATTAATGTGCACTAAAGGCAAGTGAATTACTGTTGGGATATATTGCCATTAAATAATCACATTTTCAGTCATAAGCTCAGGCTGATGGGATTTGGCTACTGGGAGCAATAAACTTAATTAGCTAATTATTCCTGCTTAGTGCATGGCATCATTATTTCCTTCTATATTGGAACCATAATGTTATTCATAGACTGCAATACTTGCAATATATTTCATAAACCCCAGCCTTTCTGCTTTTTAAAACATTTTAGTAATTATGGAACCAGGCCATGGTTATTTATGCAACCTTTTAACCGGAAGCGAAATTGAGGTCTGTGTGCAGATATTTACTGCTCTGGACAATTATTGTAGGGCTTGACACATAAATATTATTACTTGTTGCTAAGTTGCTAAGGTTAAAACTAAGTAAAGCTTTAAAGCAGACCTGTCACCTCCCACAAATATTCAAAATACCCTATTAAAATGCAAACTGCACTCTGTAAGTGCATCCGTTAGACCACAAAACGCTGCTGTAATTTTGGGGGAGGAATTCACCATATTGATCCTCAACTGGTGAATTTTCGTGTTGATTATGTGCAGCGAGGATTTCTTGAGTTGAATGCCCCACCAGAAAGAAGTTGTGGTTAATGAGGATGTAAACAGCTTATTTTGAGGTATGCTGTGTACACCATTTCACATGTGCTTTCATGAAGTATTTACTTTTTGCTTGGTTATACCCTTTTTCAACTATGTAAAAAAACACTAAATAGCTTGACAACAAAGTTAGAAGAACTAAATTCACCCAACAATATTTATGTAGATCCACACTGAAAATTGATTTGATCGTATGAATCTCCGTTTAGTATGATTTTCGGGCCATGTGGGGAGTGTCCCGACATTTTTCATGCCATGGCGATCGGTCATTCAGACGATCGGACAGGTTAGAAAATTACCGATAATATCTCTGCATGTATTGCTGATCTGACGATATCAGTGGGAGACTGTCACCAGCTTATGTAAGACATAAGTTTTGTATATAATGGTTTTGTATATAATATACAGGAAAGACTTATAGCGGTCAAGACACAGATCAAATCTAACCAGTAATTCTACAAGTACTATACAATGTGGCCTTAGATATTCATTGGTCAATTGCAGTAATCACTTTCATTGCTTGCTTTAGTTTGCTTGAAGAAGATCTTAGATCACACATCATATGTTAGTCTAATTTGCCATGTTTTCTGTCAGGATTGTTTCAGTCTTATCAACCAAATGACATGTTGGCCCTCATACAGACTAATGACCATACTAGTCAATCAGAAAATACCTTATTGTTTGAAATTGTAGGCATGTGTCCTGAGATATTCCCAGTAGTGATTACATCACAGAAAAATATGCCAAATCTGCAAGAATAGCTGACCGAATCCTTTCTGTTGCTATTTTGAGTTGCTATTTTGAGTTGCTTATAGTCATTTGTTTTAAACAGTTGACCTTTAACTTATGATTGGTTGCTATAGGTTACTAGACTAGTAGCAAACTTAGCACATTTTATTACATTACCCTGCAGATTCCTAAGGTCTCTTGATTACTTTTTGGAATCTCTATTATTATTTGTCATGGTTTTCACAGCAAATGATTAGCTGGACCTGGTTTATTTCTAGTAGCCATTTGTGTCTTGTGGCTATGCAATTAGCATTTGTTAATCCTGTTTGTTACCATTTGTAACTATTTTATTGCATATGTGATGTCATCTTCATTTATTTGAATGACTTTTCCATTCTTAGCACAAAGAGAAAGCATGGCGGCTGCAAAAGCTACTGTATTCTGATCTACACTTGATTGCATGATAATAGTTTTGGTGGCAAAATATTATTGAAATATTCATCTTTCTACAAGCCAATCAGTGACTTCATTGGAATGCCAGGCCTGTGTACAATTCTGTAAGGAACTGTTAAACAATCCCAAAGCAGCATATGCAAAAGTACTTATGTACTGAAACCCTAAACCATGTTCCACTACATACATACAGTAATTAGTGGTAAAAAGAGTTTTTTAAATCTGTTGTATTTTTATATATCCATTGGTCTACTGAAATTGTTGATGCTCTGGAGCATAACTTTGCTTTTGTATATATAATAAAAAAAAATCTGATAGTTTTGAAGAAAGTAATAATTACAATGGCTTTAGCTAAGTATGGTTTGAGTGTTTTTAAGAAACAGAATGTCAGCAAGCCAGTAGATGGTAATCTGCTGCTAAGTGTAGAGTGTGATTGGATGGCATTGCATTAAAATAGCCCATGTAAATATGCTTTACTGATACAGCTAAGACAGCAATCCATTAATCACAATAAAGGCAGCTGGAAGCAGAGACTTGTGGAAACGTATGTTCCATTTACAGAATGTTTCAGTCATAACCACTTCACTGGTATTATGTTGTAGTTACATTGGAAGACCATCATTTCTCTGACTCTTGTCCCTGCATCTCATCGGAAATTAGATCTTGTGTCTCATGCGAGCTATTTCCTACAAAAAGATTTAAGATAAATAAACAAACATTACTTTAAGAACAGAGAGAAAAGCAAATTAAGGCACCAAGATTACCCATCTGGAAAAAGCATCTCTCTGTGGGCTTTAAGGCAATCATAAAAGTCAAGGGGAAATATATATATATGTATATATAATATGTGTGCATATCTAAACAGATGCTTTAAACTGCAATCTTTTTCGTTGTCTCCCTGTTTTTTTCCAACAAATTCATTCCATGTCAATCTGTACAGTAGCTCAATCATACAAATGCAGAATGAGTTTAGATTCTCATCTTTTAATTAAAAAGAGTATTGTTCCTATTGTCCCACTTTCACATGGATTCCCATCAAAGCAGTAAAACGTAGCATTCACCGTTAATTTAATGTGTCGTGCCATTCAATCAGCCAGCTTGTTTAAATGACAAAAATAAATATGGTGAAACTGCTTATTTTTAATTAATGTTCTGATGTGATTTTGATATGTCACAAATGCACAAAGTTTCAGGCAAAATGTCCAAATGTCATAAAATGAGGCAGATTATTATTTTTTTTTCATTGTGTTCCTGGCTAAGTAGCAATCAAAACAATTCACTGAGCATCAGTTAGTCAATGGAAAGTTTAATTGCATTATTAAAACCCTTTTAGTGGGATAAATGTTTTTATTTTTATATATACATAGTTGATTTTAGTTTCATAAGGGTGTGTCACTTACTTGCTTTGTGAAGCATAATTTTTTATGATTAACCTGTATTAAACGTCCAGTTCAGTTGTAGACTAATGGCATACATGGCATTTGACTATCACTATGATCTCAAGGAGATGTCTGTTATAGGCAGACCATTTTACATACTTTTCTATGGGAATAGTTTTTTAAGGCTCCTGGCACACATAGTGGCAAAACAACTGTTAGCCAGAATCAGTGGCAGTTAGCACTTGTGGTGGAGAAAACTGGTGGGCCACAAGCCTAAAATGTCTACTTTATGTTTTGTATTTTTAAAAGGACCTTGTTATCAGCATCCATGTGAAGTACACCTTTCCCATTTGTTTTGACTGCATTTTTTTCTAAATTACAAGGACTGGCAAATATTTAACAGTAGATATTGATTATTTATATTTCCAAAGCAGAGAACTTTTGCAAAAACATTGCAGTTATTTTCAGTAAGTGCTTTTTGCATCTGTTTTCCACAGTTTCAATTACACAACCAATTGTCTAGGTAATGGATAGCTAGCTTTATTTATGGTAATTACATTTATACTGAACTATCAGATTACTGTTATCTTGGTTGTAAACATGCTATCACATTTACCCTTTATTCCACATTCACCTGCCAGCCATCGAAAGCCAAGCTAAAAAAAAAAAAAAAAATTCACGTTACAATATTAGAAATGGTTCCCCTTCCTAAATCAGCCCTTTGATCATGCAGTGCTTTATGGGATGGGTGTGCAGAGGTAATATGATATTGCAGTATCTGACGGTAGGTTATTGCATAGCCTCTGCACCCTCACTATTGTATTGCTTTGAATGAGAATTTTGCTCCTCAAGTCCTGCTATCTGTGTAAGGTACTATTTAGCACAGTATTTTTAAAGAGATACAAAAGCACTATAGTCTGTTTTTTTTTTTTTTTTTTTTAATATCTTGTTTTTATTTTGTGTCATGAAACAGTCCGGTGGCCCTTTCATTCTGAGAACATGTGTCACTCTTATTCTATCTAGAGACAAACAAGCACCAGTAAGGGCCCATCGTTCACATACACTATACTTTTTATCACGAATATTTATGCAGAAGTGAAGACAGAAGACTGCAACAACAAATCAATTTTTGCTTTATTAGATGATATTTTGTGTTTTTTAAACAGGACCCTGTTTATAAGCTGTTGAATTCTGTCTGCAAAATATTTTATTGTTTTTTGTGAAGCAGGAATGGTTTGTTTGTAAAGCATCAGTAAGTTTTTGTGGAAACTGAAATAATTTTCTGTGTTTGAACAGAACTTTCATCAAAAGTTTCTTGCAATGCATGGCTATGACCTTCACAAAATGATCAGATTTACTAAAAAGATTTTTCAGACTTCTTTTGGAATTGAGATTCCGAAAAGAAGATTTTGAGATTTTGCCACGTTGCAGGTGAAGAAAAAAACGTTGAAGTTTTAAGCAATTTATTGGCTGAAAAGGATGTTAGAAAATGAAACTTTTTTAAATCAAAATTGGAGTTTGTGTGCCAGCTCTGTAATCCAGGTTTAGATTCTGAACTGTTACAGTTGGCTACATTAGTTGATACATTTCTCGGAAGCATCTGTGGAATATTAGCAATTCTATCAATTACAATAGTTGCCTTTAATAAAACTCAGGGATTCTGCTCAGCACGGATGAAGATAAGAAATGTATCAACTAAATGTATCAATTTAAAACAGTTTACAGTGACCCCCTTCCAGAACTGCTTTAGAAAGACATAAGAAAATGAAAAATGAAACTTTAAAGTCCAATATTAGAAAAGCAGTCTGAGAACCTAGAAGATACTGCACAAACTCCTTTTTCCAGATCTGGCCATGTATGGAAAGAGATACCAACAGCGTCGGCAGGGGGTGGGAGAGAGGGACTGAGAGGTCCCTTTGGGGGGAAGCTCTGACGTGGCAGCCCCGGTGGGCCCTGACCCCCCCAGTCTGACCCTGGATATTAACATATTGCATTATCTGTCAAAACAGGTTGTCCAGGCTATCCAGATTTTCTCACTAGGGACCCAGTATAAATCCTTAGACATCATCTTATGCTTCATTTTTTGTTTGTACTTAAGTTCAGTATTCTGCATATAGAACTCTTTTGCTTTTTTTTTTTTGTTGTAACTCGGATCTGCAGTTTCTTTGTGCTTGACAGACAATTTATTAGAAACAGAAAAGGCATTAGAAATAAGAATAAATCATTGGATACCCTAGAGCAGAGTTGGTTGTTAGATACTGAAATTGGTAATACTAGAACTCAATTACTGTCAGATAGTCACTTCACATACTGGAGTTAACAATTTGTTTTTATCTAAAATAACACAATCAAACATATAGACCAACTGGAGGAGCATATTGTTAGGTTTAGCATATTTTGATATCTGCGTAGCAAGAGAAAAAAACCTCCATTCTGTATAACATTAACAATTGTCACTGATGACACTTTAGTATTTATTATATAATATATATATATTGTCCCATTTACTGAAGTAAATTGACTCCTACTTTAATGGTGCAGGGTATGACAGGGTATGTTCATTATATCACCATGCCGCCTTTGGCTGCATGGGCTGTGCACATGTGCAATAAAGTAAAATAATAGGTTTTACTGTACTTTGCATAGTCCTAGACAGCTGAAGGGACCACTGAGAAGAGATGGAATGTGGCAGCATGGCACAAGTAAGAAAAAAAAATCATGATTTAATCAGATCGGGGACAAATATGAAAAAAATAGATCAAAAATACAAATTGTATGAGTTTTTTTCTGAAAACCCCCCAAATTATTCAGACTTTTAGGGCTAACTCCAGCACAGACCACATTAACTTCCAAATAGGACATCTCCCATTGACTTATATACAACCTCGGTAGGTCTGAGATGCCAGATTTTCAGATCCAGACTTTTTCCTTCCTTGGTGTATAATAAATCTCCAAACATTTGAGTTTTTTTCCACTAAAAATTCAGATTTTATAGTCAAAAAGACTTTAATAAATAACCCCCTAAATATGTATTACATTGCAAACTTGTCATCAAAGCATGAATGGCCTGTGCTGAAAAAAGGGAAAAGAATAGGTAATAATTGTAACATTTGATGGTTATAAAAATAAAACAGAATAAAACAGAATTAGATAATGTGCTAATAAAATCTACAAAGAATTTACTTTCCTTAAAGGGGACAGCTTTTGGCTCCAAAATGATGCTTGTGGTTAAACATGGTTGAAGAGTCTACCCCAATAAAACCGGTAAGATCACAGGGCATTTTAACTCTCTATATATATATTATATAACTTTTTTTATTGATTGAAAAAAATATCTTAAGACATTACTTCTATTTGGCATGGTCACAGCATTATTTTGAAGTTAAAATTAAATAGTGCCTGCTTTCTGCCAGAAATCAGTTTGTAGGTCCCCAGCTCATCAACCTGTTTCTAAATTATAAGCTATTAATTATATGCTGATAAAGATGCAGATGATATGGCAGCATTGCCCTCACTTCAGGTGGAAGCTTTTCAAATTAGATGGACCATTGAAACCACCTGCTCGATTGAATGCTAAGGGCCTTGTGTCCCTCATCTGAACATTTCAGTGTTAACATTGTTACCAATTTTCTTCATTTCTCCAGGGCAAATACTAATTAATGAATACAGTTCGCAGCTTATTAGCCGTAGTTTCTTCAGTAATTACATTCGCATGCTAACTGTTCAGAAGAGGATTTCTTACCCTGTTCATTTTTTTCTTCACTGGGAGCCTAATTTGTTTTCTGAATTGTACCGACCCTTGAGATAGTAGCTAGTGTATTCTATTTTTCTACCGTCGTAACTTCTTCTAGGTTATAAGTGACTTTAATTTTAAAAATGCTTTATTGCAATGTGTTTGTTTGCATTAAACAAATCACTAATGGGCACAAATGAAACATTAATGATTTCTTATAGAGTTTTAGCATGCCTGTTTATATCTGTACAGTGGACTGAATTAAATATTATGGTTTACAGCACTAATAATTAACATGGCTCTAAAAGCTGCCTGGGGATTATTTCTTGCATTACCTTAATGTCTTGGAAATTTGTACATCATTTTTACTTTATTAGACAGCAGACAGCTATACCAGCTCAAAAAGGCATTGGTCCCTTCTTTCGAAGGGAATCTTTACGATATATATATAGGGACCAATGCCTTCTTGAGCTGGTATAGCTGTCTGCTGTCTAATTAATAAATTAAAAATGATGTACAAATTTCCAAGACATTAAGTTAATGCAAAATTATATACTGTGTGTATATATATATATATATATATATATATATGTATGTATGTATGTGTATATATATATATATATATACATATACATATACATATACATATACATATACATATACATATACATATACATATACATATACATATACATATACATATATATATATATATATATATATATACATACAGTATATAATTTTGATTTTATAAGAATGGGATGCTTCTGGGCATCTGCTTTAAGAGAAAAGTGTTTTATACAAGAGAAGTGTAATTAATATTACGCAGCTTCTTGGTGTTACTAATAACTGTTTCCATGGGTCTTTAGATGATTGAGCATCCCAATATGAGTTCGAGAGATGTTTTGGAGTGATTGATGTGATATTTTTTTGTCCTGTCAGTGTTGCACCTGAAATGAGCGATAAACATCGACCACTTTATTCTTGGTCTCTGTCCCTTGTCACCACTTTACTTTGCCCCTGCATTTCACCTGCCCCTAAAAACCACTTGAAGCAGTAATCATTTTCCAGTAAAATAGGCAATGTCTTGAAGGTATCTCCCTTGTACCACCCACCTTTGTCTTCCTTGCCATGGTGCCTCTTTTTGGTTGCATAGACAACTTCTAGAGGGTCCCTCTCCCCCCCCCCAGTTATTTTGCCACTCTTACTTCCCTTTTCTATTGAGTGCTATAGTCTGGGTATAGAAGCAATTGTGGTACAAGTTGAAAAGCTCAGTGCTCAGCTAAGCAATATTATTAGTCAAGGTCCATCAGTGGTATATGACCATGCCTTCAGTGAAAAGCATTTTTTCAGGGAAGTATTGGCTACTGTGTTCAGAAGTTAATGTCGCAGATGCCATTTATTTACCCTTTGCCTTAGGATACCCTGACATTTTTAGAATTTGTTTTGCCCTTGCCTAACTACAGTATACATAAATATTGTGCAAGAAATAGAGTAGAAAGGGAAAACTGGGATCTAACTAGGTTAAAACTAATGGTTATATTTTACATTGCTATGAAATATTATAGTTGGTCATTGTATTGCTACTATTTAATTGATATTATTTATTATTTTTAAATAATACTATATTACTTATTATGTCATAGATACTTTATTAAAGTTAATAGTGCTGAAGATCTAAATAACATAATCTAACCTCCACAAGGACATACATTTTCTGAGATAAAGAAAGCTTTAGAGTGCTTATCAGAGCTCAGTAAATAACAGTGGGGGTTTTGAGAGATAAGAATTAATTTGCATGGAAATGACATTCCTTATTATATAGCAGATGTCATCCAAAGTGTGTAATATAAATATATATATATATATATATATATATATATATATATATATATATATATATATATATATATATATATATATATATATATATATATATATATATATATATATATATATAGCAGTATGAACCATTAGGATTACACAGTTCCTATATAAAAAACAAACAAAAACATTAATTTGGAAAAACAAAGAACACATGCAGAATGTTAGTACTTATCACATGCAGACTGTAGATAACTTAAAACCTAATTCACATGTGAATATCCCATTCTACCTAGCTTTATTATTAGCATAAAATGTATGTGAAAATGTTCTGTCATTTTTATTCGGGTGGTGCAGTCTTGATAGTTTAGCATTTTTGAAACTGTGTTCAATTTTGGTTCTGGATAAGACCCTTCTGCCTTATTTTTGGACCCAGTGCCTGGGCAACAATCCTCAACCTGCTATGCAATATCTAGTTAATCCTATATGCCTCACTTGGATCTTTGGTTATCCCCAAGGAACTGCATTAACTACTTTGTTTATTTGTATTATGCTATGAATAAACCAACAACAGCAGCTTGACTTTAACGATTTTCCATAACTTGCTGCATCTACAGTTATCGCTTGCTTTCATTCTATTTGCTTTTACTATTTTTTGTTAGGCTGGTTTCCTTTCAGTTTTTTTTACTCCCAATTTGGGTTTCTATGGTAATTAATTGGATTCCTGTTTTTTGTGCCATATTTGCACCGGGGGAGGGTTCTTAAGAGTTTGCACTGCTTACACTATTGTTCTTTTTTTTTTTTCCCCAGAGGAAGATCACTTCACTTTATATACAACTAAGTGAACCAAAAACAATTAGACAAAATTCTTTATTTAGATATATATAGTTAATAATAAATAATGAAAATGAAATGAAATGATAAATAATTGTCAGTATATAAACCCCTTACAGAAGGTGTGCAAAAAGACATAAGAACCCTTCCTAAAACAAATATAGTGTGTGTGTGTGTGTGTGTGTATATATATATATATGTATATGTATGTATATATATATATATATATATGTATATATATATGTATGTATGTGTATATATATATATATATATATATATGTGTGTGTGTGTGATCTAAAATCATTTTAGAATATTACAGGAAAGTTCCCATTCCATTCGTGATTTCAACCACCCTCATTCTTCTTCATATTCAATTTATAAGATCCACAGGCTAGTAATGGGCGTAACTAGATATTACTGGGCCCCAAAGCAAATAATTTTTCAGGGCCCCAAAATTTTAAAGGTTGACTTGTTTCTCCAATATTTATTGAAATTGTATATGAATTAGGGCCTCATGGGGCCCCTATACCTCCTGGGCCCCCCTGCAGCTGCAGGGTCTGCTTCCTCTATAGTTACGCCCCTGGGCGAATCTGACCCGTTTTGCTTCGCAAAAATTGTGAAAATTTGCCAAAATGCATTGAAGTCTATAGGCGCCAATGATATGTTGATGTACAACAAAGTTTTGACACGTGACAATTTTTTTCGCCCATTACAGTCTATGGGTGCAATTTTTGCGGGCAAAAAAGTTCTCATCACTACCACTATTTTTTATTTTTTGGCTAATAAAGACATATTTAGGCCAAACTGAACTTTTACCTTTGTAACCATGGGTGAACGATGATTTAAAAAGTGTACACCAGCATGTCTAGTGTATGCTCAATTAGGATTTGCATTGTAAATACTACCTAATCAACAATATTATGCTGAGCAATTTTAATATTCTTATTTATACATTTTCCTATTTATGAATACAATTACATTTCCCAGAATTGTCCAGATTCATTTCAGTGAGAAAAAGTTATCTCATGGTTTATCACACGAAAAGTCATGGACGAGATTCATCTTGAGGAGGAAAAACTTTTCTCCAAATTCCGTTCCAGTTTTTTTCCAAATAGACTTCAATAGAGTTTTCAAGTGATACACAGTGAAATATGTGTTTCTGAATTTAATTGCTTCTAAAATTGAATCTTGTCCATGACTTTTCATGTGATAAAACTTTTTTTCATTGGATTGAATCTGGCCAATTATGTCTTCTCAAAATACTGTCTTTTGCACTGTTGTTTATAAAACTCTCTAGTATTAGTACTTCATTTAGAAACTCTAATCAAGAAAAATGTGCTACATTTATATGATTATTACTATTGTTCAAAGTGTCCATACATACATTTTATTTCCAGGGTTCCTCATTAAAGGTATTATGAATGTGGTCGCACATCACTTGATAACTAGTATGTCCTAGCTCTGGCTATTATAATTTTAAGACATTTGTCCTCTTAACAGTATTTATTTATAGCAGGTGTTTTTGTTGCCTTATAGAGTATTTTATCTAATGACCACATGTATGCTGCTTAAGCACCAATTCAGAATCCAGATGTCTGTTGTCAGTCAACTAATTATTTGCATCATAATTTTAATTATTTCTGCTTTCTGTACCAAGTTTAATTGCTTTCATGGCATTGCTTCAGGATGTAGCATTTTGTCTTTGTAAATTATTTTTATTTATGTTTTCCTAGAACAATAAACACCAGGCAGGCTGAACCCAGCTAGGTATCATCCAACTAATTTATTTATAAATACCAGTGTGTTTAGCAGCATATTGCCATGGTTTCATAAACAAGAAGAAAAACAACACATCGGAACACACTACAATAGTTATTCTTGTTTAGTCTTAGGGATGTATGAATATCAGTAGATGCTCCATCTTCCACGTCAGCTGTTGGGATTTATAAAGCTCAAATGGTCTCATACCTTGCAGGTTTTCAGGAACTACTTCATAAAATGGAACTCTCCATCAGAACATGAGGCCTTTGTTGATCTGTAGTGTAGGCAACCACAAAATACATTTTTTGGATCCCTCAGATGAATTGAGAGGCCACAGCAGAGCACATAATAAAAGTATATATATATCATATATCATATATATGTCAAAACAGCAGTAATTATAGCTTTAAATTGTAGCTAAAAAAAGTCTTATTTTATTTCAATATTCCCTTCAAAAAAAATTCTTCATAGGTGATGGTATAGGCACTCATAGCAATGTCCTGACTGTAATAAGCTGACTCTTATTGGTTCTTTTGCTGTAGCCAAAGGTAACTGCCTAACAGTCCATTAAGGGGTATTCTTTGTTGAACTATGTCAGTATCACTTTAAGACTAACTAACTATTACAGTATAGTAGACAATATCACCCTAAATTGCAGATGTGTTCATTTTGGGCCAGTACTGTAGTTCCCAATGCAATATGGTTCCCATTAGCATGACTAGGACTTATTTCCAACTATGATTTGACACTGGAAAAGTTGTCTAGCCTTTATGAGTGACATAAGCTAAAGAAATGAACAGAGCCTATATTTAATTTTGTTTTCTCCAAGCAGAAATTGCTGTTATATGAGTCCGAATGTCTGAGCGAGATCTGACATTTATATACAATAACATATTTTGCTGCAAAGGAATAGCAAATTAGTTTTCTCATGTGAGAAAATGTGCTGCCTTTGCTGTTTTGGATTAGAATTTTCACATGCAACATACATCTTGTATGAATGTATGAATATAAATGTTCTTTTTTTGTTTATTTTCTTACCAGATCATTATGAGCTGCAGTCTATCAAACTTCACATTTACACAGCCAAACAATCTCCCTTTTTCTTATTTTTCAGTTTGGGAATAATAACTACATGAATATGACTGAAGCCAATAATGCATTTCTCACTGCAAATGAGGTAGGTTTGCTCTTATTTCTCTTTATATACATCTGTTTGCTTAGATAATTTAGCAGACAAAGAGAAGAGGATAAAAAAGATTGACGCTCTGCATCTGAATGTGTTTCATGGAGCACAAAATAAAGACTTTAATGAGAAAGAAAATAACCTGACAGTACTACATTACCACTCAATTTAGCTGGCCATAAGGTGGTTGCATATGTAGCATGCCAATGGAGTAAGAACTTGCCTAATGGGAAATCAAGCGCTGTTCCTACAAGGGCACATATTTGACAATTAGAAGCACACATGGTCTGGAATCAAGTCTTAGGAAATGCAAGTACAACTATTAACACAATGTGAATGGATTGCTACTATTTTTAAAGCATATATATGCTGTCCTACATCATGCCTTTTATATTGCCAGGCAGAACAGGTATAATTTTTAGACAATAATATAAAAATGAATCTTAAACCCAGTGTTTCCCCTGTCCAGCGATCTAATAAGGCTCTCTTCAACCTCCAATCAACATATTTCCAATGAGGATTGCTGTACACCATGAATAACCTAGGTTAATGAGTGGGGAAAAAACAGAGAAAAAAGATATTGTGTACTATCTCAAATACCATTCACACCCATTGTGTTCAAAAGGAGCTGTCAGTGTGCCCCATATGATAGATTTGGAAAGTGAAGTTAATATTCTTACATCACACGTGCAGCAAACAACAAACGAGGGATTAGGTTAATTTCAATACCCACACTGGAATAATGCAATGGTTCTAGTTGTTGATTATACTCACAAAAGCACAAATGATTAATACGTTAACCAGAATACAAGTACTCGATCACCACTTCCATCTTTTTAAATCCTTATGTGGGCAATAAAAAGTGACATGTGCATGAGTGTTTGAACAATGTTTAATATATAGTTAAAATTACACTCACAAGCATTTGCGATAAAAAGTCATATAAAATCAAAGGCAGTCCCTGGAATCATGCTGTATTTCTCTCTTGGGGTCTCAAAGGTTTCCTTGCGCGTGCGTCCGCTATTGAATCTTGCGCTTCCACACTCCTCTGCTCACCACTGACGTGTTTCGCCAAAAGGCTTCCTCCAAGAGTCACTCTTTAAAGTCCCACATAGCTGAAGATCAAAACTTTATTTGTCCTGAACAACTTTGTCTCTTATAACATTGTCAGTGCAACTAAGTTGCAAATACCGATTGTAACCAATTACTATTGAAATAAAACAATGCAGAAACATTAACATCAAGGTTAAAATCAACATTCAAACCATGAGGGGATAATGATTTTAATTTATGTATCCTCCAACTTTCTCTAGATAGTGTACCATTAACCAAATCCGCTCCCCTGCTTTTAACCCTCTCATTCCTAGCCATCGAAGGCCTACTGGACTTTTATTATGTTGCTCTTAAAAATAATTTTTAGACAAGCTATGCAGTTGCCTGATAGCTGTATTGTGGGGTGTCAGTAGGGACCATACATAAAAAGTGATCAACCCCCAAGTTTTACTATAGGTGTTTATGTTTCATGTTCTTTGTCTCCATATAGACTACAAGCATATCCTCTCTAAGCACTGAATGGCTCAAAGTACTGGTTCAAAGTACCGGTTCAAAGTACCATTATGGATTCAAAGAACGGAGGCCAGTTGTTAAAAATCTTTAAAAAGTCAAAATTTATTCAAAAATTCATTTTAAATCTCCATAATTACAGCAGCAAAACACATACTTAGGCTGCCCGCTTGACGCGTTTCGTGGCTCTCTGCCACTTCATCAGAAGCTGTCAGCAGCCAGCCTCCACCTCCCTTAAATGTGCACAACCCCCACCCACTACATGCAAAACCATTGTTAACCCTTTGTAGTGAGTGTTAAGAATAAATGCTCCAACAATAACTTATTATGCACCCAATAACTTAGTATGTATACAAATTTCCTAATATGGTCTGAATTCAATCCCTCTGAACTATTAACATTGTGGCTGTATCAAAAGAGTATCAGTAAAGATATATCATACAAAAAGGAAGCCGTGGACAAACAGAAACCCCAAATATCTTGCATGAGAGGCAAAATCCCCCAACACCTCCCATTCTCAGTTTATACCCCCATAGGTTTCTATGCACTTCATCTGATGAATCCAATATGCTTCACGCATCATAAGTCTCCTGTTGAAATCACCACCCCTTATTTCAAAATGTGACTCATCAATTATCTGAAATTGAATATTCCTGAATATGTACATCCTGGATATGTTTCGCCGCTGCGGATTTGTAATCTTTCCTACCCAATGCTGAGATATGTTCAAGGATGCGGGTCCCCACATTTCTCACAGTCTTTCCTATATATTGAGAGCCACATAAGCATGTCCCTAAGTATACCACTCCTTTCGATGTGCAATTATAATATCTGGTATAATATCGGTTTTTCCTTGTATTCATAGCCCTGAACTCTTTCGACACCTTTATATATTGGCATGATTTGATCGGCCACATTTAAAATTGCCCTTATAACGTAACCAGGGCTCAACTGTAGGGATGTAGCGAACTGTTCGCCGGCGAACTAGTTCGCGCGAACTTCGACTGTTCGCGTCCGCCGCAAGTTCGCGAACGTCGCGCGACGTTCGCCAATAGGCGTTCGCGTCAAAATCGGTCGCCCATTCGACCATTCGATCGCTAAAATCGAACGATTTTCGTTCGATTCGAACGAAAATCGTTCGATCGAACGATTAAAATCCTTCGATCGTTCGAATCGAACGATTTTCGGATGATCGAAGTTCGCGAACAGTTCGCAAATTTTGCCGGTGTTCGCGAACGGCGTTCGCGAACACATCGGCGGCGGTTCGCTACATCCCTACTCAACTGCCCCCAAATTCTTAGAGCTATACAAACTGTTTGATACCCATGAAGCCAAACACCTGTTCTTCTTTAACACAAAAGATGGACGCGTGTCCAATACCCTAGCTAGCACAGGGTCTTGCAGTAATACATCCCAGTGTTTCCTCACATTATGCTATTCATCTAACTTAATTAGTGCATTTTCATGTAATTTCAATCTGATATCTGATTAGGAGGCCAGAGTTGAAAACCTGTGTTGATTGTTCTATTGATGAATTGCAACGCACACATTTCTCAGCCCCCTTTCATCTGAAGATGCTTATTATGCTATCTAAGCAACTGCAAAAGTTTTATAGGCTCATTTTTATAGTACTCATTGTAACAATGAACTGCCATAGAAAGTGCACATAGCTTCATCTGGGTATTGTTAGAGACATTGGGGCAGATTCACTAAAGGGCACAGTGGCCATCACTAGTGACATTTGGCCAGAAAAGCCATCGCTAGCATTCGCTCGTATCCTATTGCCAGGCAACTTTTCACTCTGGCGAATGGTCGTTACTCGGAAAATCCATTAAGATGCAAATTTTACTGAACATTACCTCTTTTGCCAAAGTTTACTTTGCCACCTCAGACCAGGTGAACTGATAAAACAAAGCTCAATCTTTTGTCAGTGACATCATATTCTGTATGCCGGAAATTCATTAAAGTTGTAAAAAAACGCTGGCGACTTTTACTTTTTTAAAGCGGGATTTCCTTCAAAAGTCTGAACTATTAAAGATTTTTGTGTTTACATTTTTTCCCCACACATTTGAGGGGCATGGCACATTTGTTTTAGGGTGGGTTCATGTCTATGGCATTAGAGGATCTGTTCTGTCTTTATTATGCAGTGTCGGACTGGGCCTCCAGGGGCCCACCTAAAAACCTTAGACCAGAGGCCCACCCAAAAACCTTAGACTAGGGGTCCAGTCTCAGTACTGTACTATTATTCTTTTTCTCCCCATTCAACCTCTCTTCTCCTAGTCTCTTTTCTTTACATACTTTAATCTATTATTCCATCTATTTAGTCTCTTTGTTCTCATACAAATAGGGAATGGCCATGAAATAGGCTAAATGTTTAGCAGCATGTGGGCCCACTGACACATGGGACCACCGGGAGTTTTCCTGGTATCCCTGTGGGCCAGTCCGACTCTGTTATTATGGTTCCTTGGACATTTGTAATAAAAAGGGGGCACTTCAAACATTTGCACCAGCTGTAATGTACCTGCCCTATTCAAATTGACCTAAGCGTAAGAGTACTAACGAAGTTTCGCTAGGCAGAAATGAATCCTAGCGAAACTTCTCTATGACATTCTTGCACTGCCGAAGTAGCGCTAGCGAAAATTCTGCAGTGTTCGGCTGCTGAGACGCAACTTCACATTTTGAATTAGCGTAGTGGAAACTAATTTTTACCTGGAGAAGTAGCGCAAAGTGGTCGATGGCAAAAATTTGCCCTTTAGTAAATTTGCCCAGTTGGGTTTCTGAAGATGGGTGAAGTAGAACATGCTACTTTCAGTTTTGAAAGCAAATTCCTAAAATCAAACGGCCTATGCAATCAGACTGAGTGCTGCTTATTTGCCATAGTACATAGAATCAAGGGTCTGACTAGCACACACTATGGACTGAACTTTTCCACTTTCCACTGTTTGCTGTGGGGAAAATGCATTGCAGTGCTTGGTGTCCGCCACAGCTACTGTATATGAATACTTTGGATATGGGCTAATGTTAATTAACTTTTTTAATTTTGGGAAATTCTCACCCTCACCAGCTACAGCTGAGTGATCTGGTGAGATCAAATCTTTGCCTACAATCTATGTTTATATCAACTGTGTGAAATATCTTCTATATTTATACATTTACATAAAGTACAGTATATGGCGATCTAAAACAGTTGTGAAATCTACATTCCAGACATTTGTCCCATCCTTTCTATGACCATTAACACTTTTTTAGATAATCAAATAATGTTTGGCATGGGGCCCGGCATTTATTTGCGATAATGAACACAAAACCCCATCTGTAAGGAAAACATAATGTTTCATTCTGTAGAATTTCTTCCTACATTTGAATCAAGCATTGATGAAAAGTCCGCTGCTAGCAGCTGTTAAGAGACAATTTAATTCCAGCTGTGATAATTCACCGTGGCAGACATAGGCTGTTATATGTTGATACAACAACCTCTCCACATTTGCATTTTTATCAAAAGGAACAAATGTTTTGAACATTTTTGTACAGATGGCGTTCAGCATTTTTTTTCTATTTCATCAAAAAAAAAAGAAAAAAAAAAGAAAGATAACTGCTTTAATATATATTGTTATTCTGGCTCTAATGCAAGCAGCACATTTCAGATCCATTATAGATTTTTCTTTTTGATGGGCTGCCTTATGTATTGATTTCAGGCTACATTGTACATAATCTAAATAGTACTTTGTTTTTGGGATTATGTTGAATACTTGTTGCTTATAGTCTGCTTTGCAGTAGTGTGTATATGTGTGGGGTGGTTGTGTGTTTTTGTATTTTAAAAAGAAACATCAGTGGGTTAATGAATGCTTTAAGTTACATTTGTTTTCCTATATATTTGTAATCTAGAAGACTTTCTATATTCTGTTAGGATATATTTTTTTGAAATGGCACCATTCATACCCATTACACAACATACAATTTATCATTTCACATGAAGATTATACAGTTTACCACAGCACACCTGTCTCCATAATGGTGAATTATGTTTTGCACAAGTGCTGACCTGGATCTATATATATTTTTAAATATATGCTTTTAAAATTGTTTCAGATAAGAATAAAATTTACTTGCTGTGTTTGAAATTACATGGATATGGGAAGTCTCGGCTGTAGGCAAACATGGTTTAACATCAGTACAAAGTGAGGTGTTTTTGCCATGGTATTTTATTCTTATAGCATAAGCCACATGATGATTTAAATAAATATATGTGGCTGTGTATATGTGTCCTTTGAAATCTCTAACATTTTTCAATATATATCCTGACAACGATCTCTTAGAGGATTGAAACATGAAGAAGAGAAGAGGTGTGTGTATGACTGTACGTATATATGTATGTGTGTGTGTATATATATATATATATATATATATATATATATATAGCCCATCAAAAAGAAAAATCTATAATGGATCTGAAATGTGCTGCTTGCATTAGGGCCAGAATAACAATATATATATATCAAAGCAGTTAGTGGTGTGTGTGTATATGTGTATATATATATATATATATATATATATATATATATATATATATATATATATATATATATATATATATATATATATATATATATATATATATATATATATAACCAAAATACGTAATCATATCCCAATAAGTACTGTAGTAATTTACTTGATAGTACCCCCTACTCCTTGTAACTCCTAATACACTTTAAAGTGGTGTGTGTATATATATATCCACCACTGGGATATGATTACGTATTTGGTTAAGGCAACCACGAAAATGTAATCAAGAAATTAAGAAAAAATCCACCCATATGAAATTACTTAGACAAGTTAGGATATAAGGATAACTTGTTATCAGGCAGCTGTAATGCAGGCTTTACATGCTTCATGTCTATTTAAACACATGAAAAATAACTGCATGCATTTAAAGCATTGATTATAGTTTTGTATGTTTCTATTATTCGTCCTGTTTTAAAGTGTAGAGCATTAGTTTGGTATTTACTAGTTTTCCTTGTTTCGGAGTAGAATGCCAGAGACCAGGATCACTTCTTATAAACATATATCTGAAGGTCTGAATGGCAATGGTCTCTTTATATGATGCAACCTCATTCTCAAGCACCTCAAATATTTATTGAAATAATATTTCAAGGTTTAATTACAGTGATAATGAAAACAACTAAATGGCACATAACAAGAAAGAATGCTTATCCATATTGTTAAGTGATATGTTAGATTTCATTAAGCAGTAATGGTGTAGCAAATGAGTCACAAATTACTGTTGCATCTGTTATAAGACCATATTATTGCCAACTAATTGTGAATGCAGCCATTGGGCTATGTTCATTAGCCAATTGCTTCCTATAATGCCCAGCCTCTGCTGTGTTTACACATTGTAATAATTTTGGCTGAAAATATACACCAATTTTTTTTTATATAGAACAAAATATAGTAAAATTGATTCCTTAATAAATTTTAATTTGAAATAAAATGGTTTTCCTCTCTTATTGAGAAAAATCCTAAATCATCATACTTTACAACCATGATGTGCAAGGTCTCATCTTTTGTGGCTTGTAATGACAGATGACAGGGTTCTCATGAAAAAATAGGTCTCCACTTATGCACATATACCTCTTTTCATAGGGTTATTAATTTCTATCATCATTAACAGTTTGAGGGATGACAATTTACCGTGGCTAATGAGATCTTTGCTTCAACATGTAATTTTTTTCATTAGCTAGCAAGAAAAGACCCACTCTTAATTAAAATTACATTTACAGTTGACTAATATTGTCATTTTATAGTTTATGGGAGGAAAGGATTTTTTATACAATTATACCCAGCTAGAGATATATATATATATATATATATATATATATATATATATATATATATATATATATATATATAAAAAGCTTGTATTGGAGGAAAAAACATAATATTATAAAACTATAAAATATTCATGGTCTCAAGCTTTCCATTGATTCTCAAATTCCCTAGTGTTAACTGAACATTCCACTAGATCTTTAGGTTATCCTTGCTGATTTTTTAAATTTCTCCAAGAATAACCTAAATATTTTAATTAATTTCTTACATCCTTTGAGTGCAGATGTTTAAATTTAATATCTTTCCCCATACTTGGTTTTTCAGTACATAGAGTGAAAAATATGATTGCATGGCTTCCTATGTAAGGACATTCCTTTTGTGTACATGCTGCCATAGTGCTGCGACTTCACTGGTAACCATTGAAAAGTACCCCTTAGTTGAATAACAACCCTGCCATATAGCTGTCAACTGTGGGTAAGCCAGGTAAAACAGTAAATACAATAGCCAGTGGTTGCCTCTATTCAGATACATCAAAAAAGACTACCACTACTATTACATGGCAGGGCTGGAACTCGGGTTGGCAGTAGGGCATAACGGTAGAGGGGCACTAGGCCCATACCTCTTCTGACACCTTCCCCTAGCTGTGGTAGTAATTCCTTCAGAATCGGCGTGTGCACTCTCCCGCGCATGCGCCCCGCCTAGGGGGCCCGGCTAACTTGGCCCGGCACTGCTACAGGGTTAGGCTTGCTTCACCAACTATTTAAGGAGAACCAAAAAGGGGAATATAAAAAAGTTGTGGTATATATTTCCCTTTAAATAAGGAATACAATTAAAGAAACTTAAACAGCTAGACTGATGCATACTCAACAAACCACCAAAAACACACTTCAGAATGATGCAATTGCTTAAGAATTCTTTATAATTTAGCCAGTGTTCCACTCATGCATTAAAGAACAAACAACAAAACAATGGGACATTCTGCAGTTTCCAGATTAAACAAATCAAAATAAACTGCTGTGTTCTGGCAGTATAAACCTCAAAGTGTTCAGACAATTGTAAGAATTTATGATGCATGAGTACTGCATAATGTAAGCTATTTTTTATTGCAGCTAGGTATCAATAAATAGGCAATCTGATATGCAACTAGGCTTAATGTATCTGCTGCTCAAACAAACATAGACAGATGTTACTAATTAAGTACACATTAAAACACTGTTAATAAGAGTTCTACATTATAGCAGTATGATAATTAGGCTGATTTAATCAGACTGACCTGTTTTTGAAATGCTTTCAAACTCTTCTTGACATATATTTACTTTAGTGTAGAATGGAAAAATAAATGGTACCAGAGCTTGATTATAAAAATACAGTAGGAAAATATATGACCTTATATTCAAATTGCTGCAAGAGTGGATTATGTGTTATTTTCTGGAAATGTAGGAACAATTATCCCATTGTAGCATACAGGGTATATATATTATTGTATTACAGTAGTTATTATAGTTGTCTCATTATAAATTTGAAATAGAAATGAGCAAATAATTTCAATAAATTGTGATGCCATCAATATGAAAAATGATTAGCTAAGTATGAGAATTTGGGGCAGATAACTTGATATCAAGCATTGTCAGTTCACCTGCAGGCTCAGTAAAAATACACTGAGGGTTACAGTTGTTTCACACTAAAAATGTGTTAATTTTTTTAAAACTAGAAATGCTGTTAATTCAGCTCTAATTAGGTATAAAATAAACATCATGGCAATTAAATATTATAATATAATAACTGAGTTATCATCTACATGTACACAACAAAAACCATTAAAGTGACCCATCCACTATTGTAAAAAATATTGCAGTTTTTTGTGTAAATTATATAATAAAACCTTTTACTGAAAAAGCCATTGTATTTGCAATAAAAGACAATACACTCAAAATAGTTATAGAATGTATTTCTATTTATTAAAAAAATGCTTCTAAATATGTTTTTATCTGTTACCATGCATTTTAATTCTCAAGCACTATCGTGCTTTAGAAAAAAAACTCCCAAAAAGTCAATTTTTTTTGAGAGAAAAAAATTGCACACGTGACATTTTTTCTGGCTGAAAAGACCCCAGCAGAGACAACTACAATGAACTCCACCTACCCTTTTGTAATAAGCATTTACAATAATGGCAACCATCTGCCAGTGCATGCATGGAGTAGATTGCAACCCAGAAAGGTGGATACGATTCCTGTCAATTCTTTCTACTATGGGGTGGTTCAGAACAATGCTTCTCCTCCATTGCTCTTTTGTTTGTGGAGAAATCAGTATTTGTGCCATTAATCTTATTCTTTGAGTTGTCAGTTTTGCCTTTACATTGTTTCGGTGGTTTGTTAACAAAGAGCCCGAAATAGTTTTGGCACCACATTTTACATGTAGGGTATAAGAAAGTGTAACTACTAGGGCTTGACATTAAGGGGGTTTTTTATCAAAGGTTGAATTTTAGAGCTTTGTGAGCTTTTTTTAGACCTTGGATGAACTCGAATGGTTTCTAATTAAAAAAAAAAAACCTTGAATTTAAAAAAACTCGAGTCAGTGTAGTTGGGGTGAAATACTCGAATTGATCGAGTTTTCAGTGAAAAACCCACTGAAAAAAACAAACAACATTATGAAGGCTTTTAATATCTTCAAATGGTTCCAGGGACCTCTGCCACTGCCACTTAAACCTCTACAGGTTTAAGATGGTATATTTTCAGATTTCAGCTTCTGGGTATAAGTTTTATTAAAACCGAAAAATTTATGTTTGACTAAAAAAAAACCTGGACACAATTTTTCTTGGAAAACACATCTCGGCCTTTGACAAATAACCCTCTAACTGTACCAATGGATCAATTGTTTCATGTTGCCTATTGTGAAAACCCTGACATATCTAAAAATAGAAGGCTTTGATAAATCTTGGGTGATTTGTTTATTTTAGTAGAAGTATTCTATCAGTTTGTTTCTGTATTACAGACATTCCATACTCCAAGTCTTGGGGATGAAGAGTTTGAGATTCCTCCAATCACACCACCTCCTGAAACAGACCCTGCATTAGCCATGACTGATGTTCTACTGCCATTTCAAGTAATGGGAGAAGCACTGGCTGCTCAAGGAAATGAGTTTACACCCCAATTTCCTCCTCAAAGTCTAGATCTTCCTTCTATCACTATTTCTAGAAATCTAATGGAGCAGGAAGGTGCATTTCACAATAATGGTTTATCATTGGTAAGTGTGAAATCAAAATTTGATCTGTTTGAGCTTCAGTAGGTTTAAAATGTAGTTACAATTTAATTTTTAAAATAAAAATCTATTAAAAATCTGTGTCCTCGGACATTCACTTTCTGTCCCAGCTAGTGATGGGCGAATTTATTCGGCAGGCTCAAATTCGCGGCAAATTCCCGTGATTCGTCGTTGGCGAATAAATTCATGAAACCGCAGTGAAAATTAGCCGGTGTCAAAAGAAATGGACGACGGCGTCAAAAACTAGACGCCCGCACCGTTTTGTGAATTTTTCAGCGAAACGCCCCAAATTCGCACATCTCTAGTCCCAGCAATCAATGTGGGTGCTGTGCATTGATGGCATCATTGGTACATAGTTCAATAGTAGCCATCATGCTGCCACACAATGAAGATGAGACAGAAGGAAAAATGCTCGGGTGAACAAAAAGAGAGAAAGAATGGTGTCATGTTAAAAGGAAGAAAAGCACACGCGATTCTTTAGAAATTCTAAATTTATTTGTAATAGATATTATGAAGCTTGTAACATTGTTTTGCTCAGTTAATAACTGCAAGTTGAGTATTTTTACTGTCAAAATGTAGGTGGTTAAAATGTTATTGAAGCACTTTTTGAAAGTAATTGGGTGAACAGTGTATTATGAATGCCAAATAATTCAGTAAATTATATTTCATTATTGCCTTGTTGTTCTTAATTAATTGCTTAGTTGGCTATAATATGTTTGATCAGATTTTCTCCATTTTGAGATATTTAGATTGTAAAGAGGCAGACAACTCACTAGGGTGGGGATCAGTTGTCAGCATGAAGGCAAACCATTTGAGTGAATATAGTTAAGTAAAATATAGATCACAATGTGAAAATTTAATATATATGATATTTCATTTTTGCTGCTAAGGTAAGCACTTTTGTTTGAGCTTGAGTATTATTAGGTTCTTTCTGGAGCCTGTCATTGTCTGAATGTGACAAAGGAGCTGCCAGAAGAATGTAGTCACATGTAGATATTTAAAATTCTCTCACTAAAACTAAATGCACAATATATTTTAACACAATTCTTAAAACGAATTCAGCCATATTGTTTGGTGCCGTTTTCTGCTGTCTTACACTCACTAAACAAGTTGAAATGGTGACAGTGAGACTTTGTAAACCTTTGGTCTTCACATGAATGCTATGTTAGAGTTTATGGATTTGCAAATCAAAACTCAACTATATTCAAAATGCCTTTTCTTTGTTTGTTATAGGTATTTATGCCCTTTCCAAGTGGAAGGAGAATGTGAATATCAACAATGGCAAATGAATAGGGATGGGAAAATGTTGCCTGTTTTGTCATTTTTGCGCTAAAACTCAGTGTGCTCATCCCTACAAATGGATTTAGGGAAGCATTGATTATTAATTTATATAGTGAATTAAGTAACCCCTCTTGTTAAATATAAGGATATTATAAATTACTGAGGAGTTCCATGACCATATAAAAGCATGAGGCCGAATACAACAGGAAGTACTTTATTTATTATAATACACAGGTTTCAGTGAGTAATGTGACATCCCTAAGCACCAATTATAACCGATAACATCACTAAGCACTATTTATAAGGATTTAAGTTACAGGATATTCATGGATCTTGTTTATTATAATGTAATAATTGATGCTTTCCTAAGTTAATAATCAATGCTTTCTTGAGTTCATTTGCCCTTGCTGATATTCACATTCCCCTTCCACTTGCAAAGGGCATAAATATCTACACCAAACAAAGAAAAGGCACCTCAAATTTATAATAAATGCAGAAGGATGTAATAAAGCAATAATGAATGAGTCTTTAAGAAAATCATTGCTTGTCCAGAGAATTTTACTGATTTCTTTAGGATAAAAAATATATTTTAATAGATGAAGGCCTGTTTGGTTATTAATAGGACAGGATTTTGGTTTATTAATATTTCATGGGCGAAAAGGTTTGTATTATTTTCTCAGAGGTTCAAGGTTATACAAAACTAAAAGCCATTATCTACTGCTGCTGGTAAACTCTCAAAATTCTTAAACGGCAGCTGATTGTTGGATGAGGCCAAGAGTTGTGGTTTAGCTGTAAAATAGAGTATGTTCAGACTTATTGGTTTTTTAAAAAGCCTTTTGAAAAACATCGTTTTGCTTCACCTAGCAGAACAGGGAGCCATCAATATGCAGTACAGAATCTTGTTATTGTGTATAAGCTAATGTTCGTAACTAATGATTCCAGCACTTCACCTTTCTCCAACATAAGAATAGGCAGTGTAGCAAGAACAAAAGGCAGCCGTGAATTAATTTACACCTGCCTGCGTTAATTTGCCAATTTATTATCTAGATTGCTTGGCCTTTCTGTTTGTTACACAGTTCATTAAAATCTCCAGAATCAATATTTTGACAGCTCTTAATAAGATGTCTATGTGCTTTTACCAGAAGAGCAAATATTTATCAATTAGATAGCAATGAATCATTAGATTAGTTATTGGTAAATCCGTCCATCTAAAAAATTTAGATGAAAAAGCTTGATAAGAGACTTTAATAGCAGTATCTAATTCCCAAGTGTATACTAATTAGTAGCAGAATAACATGAATCTAGACTTAATTTTAAGGGTAAATCAAAATACACACTTCAGTACATTTTTTTTATTCAGGTTTCTAATGTGATATAAATAAGGGGATTAGATCACAAATGCAGAGAGACTGCTTATTCTTGTTATTATAACCAATCTGTTGTAGACTGATTTGAGAAAAAAATGGTAGTATTACTGTTTTCAATATATTTCTACTTCTTCTGATTATGCCTGAATAATGCTGAATGTTTTGAATTTTGTATATGAGTTCATAGAGAAATGTAAAGAATTCTACTGGCAGTCACGTTAAAGAACTTTGGCAAATGATCTGGATGAGCAACTGTTGTAAACATACATATGTTTCCCTATATAATTCAAGATAGGTACATATGAACATGTAACATTGAGACTGCATGGAAAGGCAGTAGTTAAAAGGCAAATGGTTAATATTTTAGAAAAAAGAAGACTAACTGGTCTTTTTTTGGTGCAACTAACATTAATTTTAATATTAAAATGATAAAAAGGAATTTAAAATATCATCTGTTTTTTGGACAAAATGTCTGTTTAAATTCTTTTTGCAGAAATGTCCACATTAAAAACAAATAAATGCAGGATACAATAGGGGATACGTTAATCATGTGTGTACATGTTCTTCATGGATATCTTGAGATGTTCCCCAATACACTTTACTGTGCAATAGCCAGAAGTACCGTTAAAAATAGGTTATGTCAGAGTTCCCTTAGGGTACATTCTGTCCAGCTAAATAATATTTTTTGCACTACTATCACATATTTCCCAAAGGAAGACTATTGAAAATGAACAGGGATTTTTATTTCATTTCTTCATGCACACAATGAGAATACAAAGTAAATAAGAAATGTGCGTTATACAGTGTATATGTTTCCAATGTGGCAAACTCTAATTGCATATAGTACATATGGCAACTCATAATCATTTGTTATGTGTGTTTGTATGCGGCAATCAAAACTGCAAGTATTAAAACAAAGATGCTTGTTGTAGATGTGGAACGTAGAAATCTATATTCATAGTTTACAAAACAAATATTAATAGAAGTTATTTCACTGTTCACTGGGGATTTATCTTTCATTAAAGGGGTGGTTCACCTTTAATTTAGCTTTTATAATTGCTAATTATAAGCATTTTTTTAATTGGCCTTCATTATTTTTTTTAATATAGTTTTATAATTATTTGCCTTCTTCTACTGACTCTTTCCTGCTTTGAAATGGGAGTCACTGACCCCATCTAAAAACAAATGCTCTGTAAGGCTACAAATGTATTGTTATTGCTACTTTTTATTACTCCTCTTTCTATTCAGGCCTCCCATATACATACTCCAGTCTCTTACTAAAATCAGTGCATAGTTTCTATGCTAATTTGATACCTAGGTACCGGATTGCTGAAATTGCAAACTGGAGAGCTGCTGAATAAAAAGCTTAATAACTTAAATTGTCTCAGAATATCACTTCCTGCATCATACTAAACTTTACCTCCAAGGCGAACAACCCCTTTTTAAGGTTGCATTTAGGTTAAACAATGTAGGTTTTTTTTTTTAATTTGATCACTTTTTAACAAATACCTTTTTTCTTTATTGTGTTTTTTTTAAAATTTCTCCTGGTTTTAGGTGACAAGCCTTTTATTTCCTGAAAACAAATTAAAAAAAAGGTGAAAAAAGTTAATGTAAAAAAGAGAGCGATAAATATCTCACGTGAAACTACCCCTAAGTGTCCTACTTGTACTGAAGCAGCAGTTCCGCTAGTAGTACCAACACCCCACTGTAGCTGAGTAGTGATGGGCGAATTTGCGCGATTCGCCGCCAGCGAATAAATTCGCGAAAATTCGCCAGAAAAAATTCGCAGTTTTGCGAAATTCGTGAATTTTCCGGCGCAAATTCGCCCATCACTATAGCTGAGGGTCATCAAGAACTGGTTATGAAAAATGACAGTCATACAATCAGTAAAAATACTAACATATATGTCAAACGTGCAGCGGTATAATCTTTGGACAGGGCCTTTCACCCAGTGTCTATATGGATTTTTAAATTAAAAATAGGATTTGCATATTAATATATGTCATGCATATCTCTGAATCTCTGTGGTTGTATCATGTATGTTTGAAAATGTGTCCATACAGTTTAATTACAGCCACTAGTTCACCCGCACTGTACTAAAGGAAGAAATACCCAATTACTACTTTAATAAAGGTTATAAAGATACATTTAAATTATATTACATTTATTTCCTGTAATGGAAATAGAAACTATTTCAAGATGTGATTTATGCTTTTGATGAGGAAATAAATCTATGCCTGATAAATAAGGTCTTAGAAGAAAAAGGAACAGCTTAAAAAAGAAAAAAAAATCAAGCCAGGAATCAACTTTCCCATATTGATTTTCCTGCTTGCTATGCTATATTTTTTCCTTTTCAATTACAATATATTATATTCGCTCTGTCAATAGCCAGGCATAAATGAAATTCAGTCACGGAAACTGCCGTTATAACCTCCATCGTTTATCATTGTTTGTTTTTTTTTTTTTTCTTTTTAATGATGATTTTAGATGTCTTAAAGATAGCTGTTGTGTAGCAACATACTTGTCTCCAGAGCCCCCTTTCTTTTTTAACACCTCCCTATAATCTGTCCAGCTTGCTGAGCAGTATTGACATCAGTGCTACATCAATTTCAGAAAGTGGATTATTTTTACAAGACAGCTATTGTGACATATTGGGTCAGTCATAAATGAAAGATATTCATGCAAGCATGCAATACTTGTAATGAAGTCTCACTCTGACCTTCTGTATGATTGATTCTGTAATTTAGTTTTTTCAGGCAGTGCCTGAAATGAAATGAAATCATGTTGAACAAGTTTTGAATACCCACAGTGCACCAGGAGAAAGAAAAATCTGCAGCCCTAGAGGCTTGCAAGTGAACAGCTGAACGATTTATCTCTGCGCTATTATAGCCTATGCCAGAATTCAACATTTTTTTTTCTTATTTGGCTTAAGTACTTAATTCTGCAGGTAGCTGTAAATGCGAAAATAAAATACTGCTCAGATTTAAAATGACAGGACAGAAAGTATGTGCAAGGCACTGATAAAATATCTTGAATAGAACTGACCTTTCATGTAGCTGAAAGTTACTTGGGAATTTGTCCTTATAATTACCATATAGATTATTTTTATTTCTTTCCTGCGATGAAACACTTCTCAGAACAGCAGCAGTGATTGAATGGAAATTGAACTTGTTAACATTCTCTCCTGCTTAGTCTGTTAGTAGCTAAGAGAAGGTTAGCGTTGATGAAATTTGAAAATCCCCTTTTCTTCGGACCCCTCTAAATGTAAGAAAAAAGGCCAACAACACTGACCACTTTACTACATTTTCTCACAGTTTTCTCACACATTAACTATGTATTCAATCACAATACTTTGTACTATAATTATTTATTAAATTGCTTACTTTGTACTATGGTAATTTAAAAAAAAGCCTTGATTTTGCTCACATCTAAAAACCCATAGCAACCAATCAGCGGCGATCCGTGGGCTGCTGCCGCCTGAGGCCGCAACCCCGATGAGCGTGTATTGCGCTTTCTGCACTAACAGAGCCAAATTTCCGGTTTAAAAACCGGAAATTCGGCTATTAAAGTTACAGAAGGTGGCTTTTTGCCGCCCCTTTTAACTGGCCGTTCACTGCCGCCTGATTACTATGGTAATGGAAAAAAAAGTCTTGATTTTGCTCACATCTAAAAACCCATAGCAACCAATCAGCGGCGATCCGTGGGCTGCTGCCGCCTGTGGCCGCAACCCCGATGCTGCCCCCGCTCCGCGCTTAAAAGTTTAGCGTTGGAGCGGGTCAAAAGGGGCGGCATCACTAGTGCAATGAGCGCGTATTTCGCTTTCTGCACTAACAGAGCGTATTGCGCTTTCTGCACTAACAGAGCCAAATTTCCGGTTTAAAAACCGGAAATTCGGCTATTAAAGTTACAGGAGGTGGCTTTTTGCCACCCCTTATAACTGGCCGTTCACTGCCGCCTGAGGCAGGTGCTCATAATTTTTTTTTACTTCTACAACTAACAAGTAAATGTTCCGTACTGATTGCTATAGGTTACCAGACTATTTATTACAATAACCCAATTGTATCAGATAGATACACCTTGTTTAAAATAAATCTAAATATAATATATTGAAAACATCACACATGGCAAAGCCAACCCCCTCACCTGGTCCAACTCCATTGTGTCTAAATGAACAGTTTATGTCCATACATGCTGCTTGTGTACCCGTTTCAATAGTGTTTGAAGTTTTATATTAAATAAGCATATTAAACCTAACTGGCTCAGTTAACATTTTTGGCATTGAGACATGGTTAAAATACCATTGGGGTATGTAATAAAAGGTTTAAAGATTGTCTAATTATCTTAATAAAAAGCATTTGTTGCTATGGGTTACTGCACCTGGGCAATCTTTGTGTCTTTTATTATGTTGTTTGTAAAATCTTTTCTGTTACTAGACTGTAAAATGAAGAACCATTGTTTATTTAGAAAAATACAACTCTTTGCAATGCTCTATATTTCCTTGTGCACTTGTATTTTTTAGGTTTTGCTTTTATGGCATGATATATGAGAACATGAATTCATTTTCAATTAATACAGTGTTGGGGCAATGTTGCTTAATGTGTTGCAGATAAAACAGTTATTTCATGGGTCATTAATGTGTTTAATGTGTGGAACATTCTATTAAAATAAGCACTTATTATTTTTATGAAGATGTTTATTGCAAAGATGTTTATTGCTATGGTTAACAGCCAAAATACAGCTACATATTTTGAAGTCCATAATAAATTATTATACTGTATGTGAGACAAGATCTTTTGTCTGTGCATGTGTTTTTCTCCATTTCAGCAGAAGGACTGGATTGTTTTCAGCAAAGCCAAAGGCTTCTGTAATTTCAAGATGATATTGATGGTTGTTGTGGAAATTACATGTGCCACAATTATACACCTCAAAAGAATTACAGCATCAGTGCTTACTATCTATACAAGAAAGAGTAGATACTTAAATTAATGAACACAAAAGATGTTTGTGTATTAAAAAAACTCTGCAAAGCTTTGTATAAAAGTGGTTTGTCTGGATTTAAAGTTTCATACTTGTGTAGTGTTTTTCTTAACTCTGGCATTGCATATTATTGTATCTATTGAATTCACTACAGTTATTTTTTCTGATCTGCTTGTTAGCAGGGAAAACTATTTAGGATGGATTATGTAAATTATTTGAAATCATTTATCTTCTACTATGAAATAAACAGCTAAATATACTGGAGTAGTTTATATACAGTATGCCTGTTCTCTAGAAATGATAATTTTAAGGGGATTTCTCTCTTATCACAGTCTATTTTATATTTCTCCACATAGGACCAACGTCAGGCTCAGATGTCCCAGTATAGACAAGACCACTCAATGATTATGAGGTCGCTGGTCCATATGACGGATGTAGCAAGAGCAGGAATAATGACTCCTAGTCAACTGACCACAATAAACCAGTCTCAACTCAGTGCCCAGCTGGGGCTCAATATTGGTAGCACTGCCATTCCACACACTTCTCCTTCTCCTCCTGCAAGCAAGTCTGCTACTCCATCTCCTTCAAGCTCTCTTAATGATGAAGATGTTGATGAGACTAACAGAGTGAGTTCTGAATGTTTTTGAAACATTATTATTGTATACCATTAATGTATCGTGTATAAAATGGTAAGGCAGATGTGGCACATCATTAAGTGGTGTTTCTCCATCCTCTCATTTAATTTAGCAAAATCTGAATTTGTTTTGATCTGATTACTCTGTTTACTCAATGGATGGATCTAGGGAAGATAGATCATTTCAAGAAAGCATGATTGTTTTATAAATAACTTTACTTCCATTTTAACTGACTCCATGAACATGAAAATAAAATGCAGTATAAAATAAAACCAAGAAACTGAAAGAAACCTAGAAGAACAAAACATCAAAGAGTAAATTTGGTGTATTATATTTAAAAGGTACTCTCCTTAGGGTGAGGTACCATTTGTCTGAATGGATATGTGTACACACACTAGTGCATGTATTTATATATACATATGTATCTGAATCTGATTTTGAAGTTTGCATATGCTGCATAAATATCCATTACCTTAAAAAAAAGAATACTGGCTTAATGATATTCAATATTTTATATGTTATGCAATGAGTTTCATGGGCTATTTACCATAGTGTTGTATGTTTCTTCTGTTTCTTGAAAATGAGCTATAGAACAACAATGGTTATACTGTATTAATAGCAAAATTGTGTCTTCTGACTCATGTTTCAGTGACTCTAATTATTATATTTACCTTCTGTTCTACATCTGCTCAAGTTAATATTTGATTTAGATATTATAGGTGGAATGACTCATTCTTTCCATGGTGTTACCTAAACTGTATATTTGCAGTTCCATTTTATTGCATGTAGGATTAATAATAAAATAACAAAAAGGAAATACCAACTAAACAACAGGAATAAAATGATTGCATGATACTCTCTCCATTCTTTATGCTATTTACTCTGTATATAATTTAAAGTATAAAGTGTTTGGTGTTGTTTTCCATGGCAATGAAATAATAATCGATAAATCAAAATCACTAATTGTTTGTTATTTAGATGTAAACATGGAGTGAACTATTGTTCTGTGTTAAGTAACCAACTTGTGTTATTGGTCTCATTAGTAGCAATCTGAGATGTAATCATTGATTTATGGACCGCGATTTAAAAATTTCATCAGATACATTGATTTTTATTTTACATTTTTAGACCATTGGGGAAAAAAGAGCTGCCCCAGATTCTGGCAAGAAACCCAAAACACCTAAGAAGAAGAAAAAGAAAGATCCTAATGAACCCCAGAAGCCAGTTTCTGCATATGCTCTCTTTTTTCGGGACACTCAAGCTGCAATTAAAGGCCAAAATCCCAATGCCACCTTTGGGGAAGTTTCAAAAATAGTGGCATCCATGTGGGATGGCTTAGGAGAAGAGCAGAAACAGGTAGTGTAAAAAAATACATTTTGTAATAGAAAAATAGAAGTAGATCTCAAGAGATTTTATGTAATTAGTGACAGATATATGTAAATAAGCATATGAGCAAATGTCATGTCTAGGTAATTATTTGCTTATGTGTAATGTTATATTTATAGTCTACATTTAATACTTTCAAATATATTATACACAGGCTAATCTCAAACCACAACATTTTGTGTAACGTAAGTGCCATTGAGGTTATAAACTTTTTTTTTTGTAATTATTATTTGGAGTCTGTTAATGTAACATGAAGGCATTGTGTAAGACATCTGCTCTCCACCAGACTTCCCTTGTTATGATTTAATGATGGTGATTAATCAAGCCTATTTGTAGCTGTGCTCAACAACTGGGTCTTTGTTGAATGGTACAAAAATACTAAGAGCCAGGCTTGGGCTCACAGGAAGTCAGGCAAAACATAATCACAGTCATTCAGGAAAATGGGTGAATTTTCAAAGAGCTGCTCTAGTTTGGCACTTATGCAAGCAGACAAGGCTGTTCTATAATAAAAATATGAGCAGCTATGTTGCTTCAGTGTTATGAAGCAAATATAAGGTGAGCTTTATTTTCTCCGGGATGCGTTCACAAGGTCATTGTTCTTTATTTTGTTTCAGTTAAAGACATTGCATTTTTGCCCTTTGCAACACAAGAAAAGATCCTTGTAAAATAATTTGCTTTAGTTCATTCAGGCCTAATGTCAGACAGTATTGAATTTAAAGCAAGAAGAAAGAAATACAGATCCATTTCTAAGTTGCTTAAAGGGAATCTATACTCCTATGTGTTCTTACTTTTGTTCTGTTTTCAGTAAAATATATAAAGATTAGCTTTTCTGCAGGAGAGCAGTACTATGCTTCTTTGTTCATTTTCAGAATAAACTTAAAATAAAATGTACTCCCCAAGGCACTGAATTATAGTGCTTGTTTACATTTAATAAGCAATAATGGGTGAATGATAGTTGTAAACTGAAGGTAGTTTGCAATAATAAGCAACATTTTTTGAATTAATTCTGTTCATATTTGTATAAGGGAACAAACACTTTTTTTAATCTTTTTGCAAAACTAAGGGGCCAAATTTATGATCAAGCAATATCATTACCGCTTGATAAAAAAAATTAGATTTTTAAAAATGTCTTTTCTGCCCTTCATCAATTCATCACGTTGAGAAAAGAATGATCCGAACAGTCATTGCCATATGGCAGAATGCCATTTGATTGCTTGAAGAAAACAGATTCTGCATATAATATACAAATATATCTTATTTTACAAATGTATAAATTTGCAAAAATTTGTAAAACTCTGGAAAAGTCCTTATAGGAGAGTTTAATAAACTCCTTAACAGATTGAACTTCTGGGGACACGTCTGGATTTCCCAGTTTTAATAATTTTTTAACAAACAAGTTTTTAAGAAATCAGCCCTTTATTGTAAATATCTCACAAAAATTTAAACAACCTTGTTTTATAAAGAAAAAATGCAATTGTGTAATTTCTGTTATTTTAAAAGCCTATAATTGGTTGGTTTGTGATCCCATTAAGCTAATGCCAGACCACAGTACTTCTTGACCTGCTTTATCTAGGGAGGATCAGTATATGTATATTTTTAAACTGAACATGAATAAGTGATGCCTTTAAAAGAGCAGTGTTTTATTTTCAAAGATGTAAAATGTAATATCACTGGCTCTTACTCATTTACGTAGTATGCTATGACCTACTGTGCATATTTATAATACTTGTGTGTTGTAAAAAATATCTTTGCCTGAGATACACAAAGATTTGTAGTTCCTAACTCTGCTATAGATACATTTCATATTGTAAGTAAATTGCCCATCACTCACTGTGCTAAAAAGCTAAAAAGCTCAAATGCTTGTTAAAGGTTTACTTCTATAGATAAGAAATCTCTTTTGCAATCAAGGCCTTAAAAAACTACCATGTGCACTTCGGAGTAGGATTTCATTTTCCAAATTGATAGCCAATATACAAGCAGCAATCAAGGGCACTCAAGGACAGAGCAGTTCAATTAAAACGCTGATGTTTTAATACTAAGTGTGCCTTTAGCTACTCCTAGGTATACCTCTGATGGTGACTATTTGATTTAAATGCTGTAGTTGTGAGCATGTTCCATGAAGAGGTGCTTTTTTACCCTGTTTGAAAGAACATATTTACTATTTTCCTAAATGGCAGTAATAGGGATGTACCGAATCCACCATTTTGGATTCGGCCGAACCCCCGAATCCTTTGCAAAAGAAAATACTGAACTCGAATCCTCATTTGCATATGCAAATTAGGAGTGGGAAGGGGAAAAATGTGTTACTTCCTTGTTTTGTGACAAAAAATTACGCTATTTCCCTCCCTGCCCCTAATTTGCATATGAAAAATAGAACCTGGCCGAATCCTGAACTGAATCCTTGATTCAGTGCATCCCTAGCCAGTAATAAACTTTCTCTCTAAATATTTAATTTTGTGGAAATACCAGTAATTTAGATAAAATTTAATATAGGGCTCATTTACAATCTGATAGGGTTTTAGAAGCTGAAGTTTTTCCTTTGTTAAGTCAGTTTGGGGATACTTGTGGCAGGTTTCCTGGATGATGGTTCTAGTTAAAAAGCTTGAGCAATCATAAATAGGCCCCTTAGTATCTGAAGTGCAGTAGAAAATGCACAGTGCAAAGTGTGTTCTGCACATTGAGCTGCTTATGTATTTGTTAATACATCCAGAACCAGGTGCCTTAAGTAGGTAGTCAGTAATGCTGCACATGTAAGGAGTGTGTCTGTGGGCCCGGTCACCTTTCATCCCTTATAGGGTAACTGGGTCACCTGCCCAAACAACATTCACTTTCAGATGCAAATCATTTGTGCTAGGACCTGGCAGTAAGATAAAAGAAGGGGTAGATTTTGGCAGAATACAAACAAGTGATGGTGTATATAAGTGAAACTTTACAGTGAAAATGAAGCAAAAATTGAAAATGATAATTTACACCAGTTTTAAAAATTATCTCTGTAACTTAAAAAAAAAACTTTTATAACAGTAAAAAAAAAAATCTAATTTTTGTTTAAAAAAAAGGTCTTCCATTAAAAACTGCAAAATGGAGTAGAAGTAGGATTTTTACATAAAAACCCCTCCCCTTGGTATTTGTTCTCAGTATGAAGACATATAATTAGTTATTGGGGCAGATTTTTTAATTATTATACATTTGACATTCAAAAATTATACACAACTGTAGATTTTTAAAACGGATATTTATTGGTGTTGTGTTAACCATGAGGGTGTATTGCCACTTTCAGCGCACTTTTGATGTGATCAGGTTTCTTTCACTTAGTTTAAAGATATTTTGTATTGCTATATGTATGGCTTGTTAAAATGGCCTCAAGAGAAGTCTTTAAATTGTTTTTTATTTTTTTTTATAGGTGTATAAAAGGAAAACAGAAGCAGCCAAGAAGGAATATTTAAAAGCTCTTGCAGCCTATCGAGCAAGTCTTGTATCAAAGGTAAGCTTGGGTCAGAGGATGATTTTATCAAATAGATTAGTGGGTAGTTAGTTGTCTTAATAGAAAATATTTTCTGAACACATTTATAACATTAATTGAATGTGTTTTAGAGGCACTCTAAGACCACATATTTGCACACTTTCTTAAGCAATAATAAAATTATGATTATGCTGACTCTATAAGATTCAATAGGTAGTTACAAAACACCGTTGATTTGCTTCAATTGGCATTAAGATAATGTAATTTGCAGTGAAAGGGGAATTATTGTGGGTTTGGGTTTGTGACATCATAGATAGAATGACTCATTTTAAATAGCAAGCTTGTTGATGACTTCAGTTTTGTCAGTAAAGAGAAAATATTCGTTCATTTATGGAAGTACGAACTTTGGTTCACACAACAAATGTACATTTACAGATGATGTATGTCTCATTGCTTATTATATGTACATGTTGGCATGCTGATTTGTGCTTTTTGATAGCAATAATTGACTGTACACAAATGTCGTGATAAACAATAAAAATTTATTGAAGTAAAAAAGAGAAAATATTCCTCCCCTCGAGTTCATTCAGTTGGACTTATATAGGTAAGGTACATAAACAATATCTAAACTCTCAGAAATATATATAAATGTATTTTTTTCTACATACTTACCTAATTCCATATATTGAAAGAAAACCATGATACTTGCACAAGCAATTTCCCAACATCCCTTAAACCAGAGGTCCCCAACCTTTTTTTTACCCGTGAGCCACATTCAAATGTAAAGATTTGGGGAGCAGCACAAGCATTAAAAAGTCCCTTGGGGTGCCAAATAAGGGCTGTGATTGGCTACTTGGCCCCTATGTGAACTGGCAGCCTACAAGAGGCTCTACATGGCACTACACTTAGTTTTTATGTAACCAAAACTTGCTTCCAAGCCTGGCATTCAAAAATTAGCACCTGCTTTGAGGACACAGAGAGCACCATCCAAGGGGTTGGAGAGCAACATGTTGCTCACGAGCTACTGGTTGGGGATCACTGCCTTAAACATACACTTTAATATAACCAAACCCTTTTCTTGTTCCACTGTGAAGTGATGGAATCTGGAACTTGAAGTCTTTCTGTTGCGCAGAGAATATGTGCAGCACCCACAATAGAAAGCAAAGGGACTTCAAATCCCATATTCCATTACTTGACAATGAAACCTAGTATGGGGAGGGGTTGTGAGGCTTAAGGGGGATGGGGAATTGGTGCTTTTGAATTGAGAGCCTGTCAATAGTTTCCTTTCAATCTGTGGATTGGCATGTTTGCATAACAAAAAATGTATATTTATTTCTGGAAGTTCAGATAGTGCCTATATACCTTTTCTTATACAAGCCTACTGGAATGGAGCTCATAAAATAGTAGGGTATATGTTCTCTTTAAACTAGATGAAGTAAACAGACACTTGTAAGAACAAGAACACCATTTTAATTCCCCTTTTAAATCTTGTCATTATAAAGCCATGCCCTATGCTCTACTTAAATTGCTGAAATCTGCAATAACATGTTTGCTTGAGATGTCCAATTAATGTTCATTCATTATATGGGAACCATTTTCTACATATTAATTTAACTACAGCAGAAGCAATTAACAACAGTGATGTTCTTTAACCATAATGAATGATTGTTTAGTTTTCTACTGTAATCTGATTACCAGATGTAATTTAGATAAACAGTTTTATTAACAAAATCAGCTTTGCTAATATAGGAGAGACTTTGGTTCCTGCATTATTTGCAGATAAAAACTTAATATTATATTATTCAGAGGTCCAGTAAAAAGTTGGGCACTGAGGGACCTTGACATCAAGGTGTAAATTCAGGAAAAATGGAATATAAAACATGGCTTCAACTGTGTATATGCATACATTCAATCCCTTCTGCTAAAAGCAGTACATTATTTATATAGTATATTTAAACGGATTGGAAATTGTTTAGAAATGTGCAAATACATTTAAATTCTGCTGAGACAATTATGCTCACTGTTGTTTTCAAAAAAATGTTTCAACACATATCTACAGAATAATTTAAAAGTATAGATAAGGGTACATTTTTTGTAACTAGGGTTTTAACTGGGAGTAAGAATCTGATTAAAAAAATATTTTCCTGGCATAAGTGCAAGAAGTGAAGAGTTTTTATGTATAAAATTATATTTTAGTATATGATTACATTGTTTTGCACTATTTAAAAAAAAAAAAGTCTAACATTCCGACAATCCTTAAATAGCCCCTAGAAATCTCAGAATTAGTTTGCAAAGAACAACATTAAGGAGCCTTCCAGGTTCTCTATAATAATAGGCCCCAGAGCTAACAAAACCTTTGCCATGGCACCAATCTATTATCTAACAGAAATGGGCTGGTGTTGTAGGAATACACCCGGGAACTACATACATACATACATGTGTGACCTGAGTTGTATGCCATTTGTTTCATGTATTTCAATAGCAGTCAGGCTATCATTTTTCAGACTGTGTTTTTATATATTGTTTTCAAGGAGGAGAACAAACAGTGACCAAAGCCCCACCATATTTGAATTCAAAACATCAGTAAACATTGAGGCAATGGAATACAGTATGCAACACTGGAGTTCTTCCTTCCAACCAATAGATGAGCAACAAATGGTAGTATCTCATTGGATTATAGCAACCAATGGAGATATAACAGGGTCATGATTATCTAATTAAGTGGAAAATACTTTTAATAATACCTTCTACAGACATGATAGGGTTCAAACACTTTATGCTGTCTTGCTAAATTTGTGAACTCCTTTGATTCATCTGGCATCTCAGCTTTGTTAAAAGATTTAAGTAGTAGGCAAAGAAATATCACATATTGCTGCTGTTGTTGAGTGGTATACATTAGAAGTATATTTAATTTTGAGAATACCATTTTGCTGCTCTAAAGTGATGGGCTAGTCAGCTTGTTACAAAAAAACGAATGACTAAAAACAATGTTTGATCAACAGATGGCAACTCCATTTCAATTTAAAGTGTAAGGGTAATCCTAAAGGTATAAATTCATAATGAATACTCTTAAAGTGTAAAGTAAAGTTTAATGGTAGTTTATGGAATTAATTATATATATGTTCTTATATTTATTTTTGTTCATATTTATTTTTATTTTAGGCTGCAGCAGAATCTGCTGAAGCTCAAACAATCCGGTCTGTTCAGCAAACACTAGCATCGACTAACCTGTCATCCACTCTTCTTCTAAACACATCACTTTCTCAGCATGCTTCTGTGTCTGTGGCCTCTCAGAATCTTCAGCAACCAATTCCTAGGGCAATTGCACCTAAACCTTTAACCATGAGGCTACCATCAAATCAGATGGTCACTTCAGTCACCATTGCACCAAACATGCCCTCTAACATTGGAACGCCTTTGATGAGTTCCATGGGTGCTCCAATGGTTGCCACCCCTCCTTCTTCTCAAGTGAGCCCATCATTGCAGAGTCAGCAGCATCAGATTCAGCAGTTGCAGCAGCAGCAGTTGCATCAAATGCAGCAGCAACAGATTCACCAGCACCAGATGCATCAGCAGATCCAACAGCAAATGCAGCAGCAACAGTTTCAGCATCATATGCAGCAGCAGCTCCAGCAACAACAACAGCAGCAACTCCAGCAGCAAATGCAACAGCAGCTACAACATATACACTTACAACATTTGCAGCAGCAGCAGCAGATGCAACATATTCAACACCAGTCTCAGCTGTCTCCACAGCAGCAGTCACCTGCTGGCTCCCAATCTGGTGTACCTGCCCAGATAGCATCTCCGATTCCACATATTAACAGCCCATCTCCAGCATCTCAACACCATCAACAACTGACACAATCACAGGCACAGACTCAATTGTTATCCCAAGTCAGTATTTTCTAATACTTCAGTTAGTTTCACATAGTTTCTTCCTCTCTTTATGGGAAGGTGCATACATTGTAAATTATTTATGTAGGTTATGC